>NW_025367469.1:0-10676 GCF_016433145.1 Gracilinanus agilis | reverse complement strand
GCCCCCTCCTCCTCTCGGCCTACTCCGGGCTGCTCAGGCCGGAGCTCCCCCAGTTTAGGAAAATGCTCCGGCCTCCCCGGGCACTGCCGGCCGCCCTGCCCCCGCGGGTGGGATGAGAACGCTCTCTAGCTCCCCCCTCCCTCCAGGGCCCAGCTGGCCCAGTCCCTGCCTGAAAGCCTGTTAGAGAAGGGGGCCGCCGGGGTTAGGGTTCGAGAGCTTCGGGATGACGCTGGAGCTGCTCAGGGCCTGTTCTCATGGGCTTTGCCCTGAAGCCTGCCGCGGCTCCTGCGGCGGGTCCCTTCCCATTGCTGGCTGGCCCAGATGGCCAGACAAGAGGAGAAGGAGCCAGCGCAGAGACGGAGGGAGCTCCGAGACGGCCTGCAGAGAGCTGGAGCCGGAGAGAGCCGAAGTTCCTGCTTATTAACCCTTCATATGACCTCTGGCTCTCCCGGCCCTGTCCTAGCATTCGTTCTGGCTTACTGAGCGTCCTCTTTCCCCCTGCGGCCCCGGAAGGGAGTGTTTCTGAGTAGTGAAGTGGAGCTTCAGCTCAGTTATCCCGTCAGGGTCTCCCTGGGAATCCCGGAGCGAGAAAGCCCAAACCCCTTCTGTGCTCTTGGGGGAGGGCGGGGCCTTCCCCAGCCAGGCTCCCTTCCTGGCTCCCTCTAGCCCCGCCCTTCGGGGACCGCCAATCAGGAGTCCACAAGGCGGGGCCTGGGTGGGGGCGGAGCAGCCCCCCTTCCTGCTGGATGCCCCTTTTTCTTCTGAATCCGAATCCTTCCAGTTCTAGAAAGCCGAAGGGATGGACCTCCTCGCGGGAATCTCTGCTCTTCCCCCACAGCCCCACCTGGGATGACTGTCAGCAGCTCTTCCGGGTCCTGTTTCGAGGCTGTTCGAGCTGTTCTGGGCCGAGATGGCTGCCCGAGCCCCAGCCTAGGGAGACCGTTTGCCCGGCTAGTAGGCCAGGTTGGGATTTGAACTCCAGTCCAGGTAAGGAGGCTCGCGAGCAGGTCTCCAGACTCTCTTGGGAGGACTCGGGGCAGCAGCCAGGAGGCCTATTCATTTCTCCAAAGTACCGGAAATGACCCAAAGGCCGCAGGAGTCACCCGCAGCCTCTCTGGAGGCTGATAGGATGGCCGCCCCGCTGCTCCCGGAGCTCCCCTGGTAGGGCTCTGAGCAGAGCATTTGTAGCTCAGTCCTCGCGGATAGACTTCGGAAATGGCGGAAGCTGAAGAGTTCGTCGGCATGAATGGAGGCGGCCCGGAAGGTTTTTCACACGAGGCAGGAGGCTGAAGCTCTGCACACCAAGAGGGCAGCCAAAGCAGCTCTGGCCACTTTAGCCGAGGAGAGGAACAGCCAGGCCGGCGGGGGGAGGGACAGAAGGGAAGGGAAAGATGGAGACAGAAGGGACAGAGGGAGCAGAGGCGGCGGCAGGGCATTTCAGTGGAGAGGAGATCCATGTGCCTACTGCAGAGAGAGGGGCCATTGGAAGAACCAGTGTCCTGGGTGGCTGGTGAGGAGGGAAACGGCCCCCAGCTGCTGGGATGATGGGCCAGGACTCGGCTAGCCCCCGAGAGCCCATGGGGAAGCTAAAGGGGGGGGGGGGGAGGCAAAGCAGTGGACTTACTGGTCCACACAGGGCCACTTACTCAGCCTTATGCTCTGACCCTGGTCCATACTCCCCCCAAAACTCCTCCCTTATTCAAGGGGCCGATGGACACACTCAGTTCATCCCCCGGGACTAACTCCTGCCCTGCTGAGCTGGGGACAGGGATGCTGACATATTCCTTCCTGGAGATGCCTGACTGCCCCCACCCCCTACTGGACCCTGACCTGCTCCGCAGACTGAAGGCCACCATCTCTTTCAAGGAAGGACGGACCAAGCTTCCCTTTGATGATGCGTCCCAAACCCTCCTCCTGTTCAGCCCACTCTCAGAGGACTATCTCCTGAGCACGTAGGCTAGCTAACCACGGAGTCTCCCATTACTGCTAGAATTCCAAAGCAAGGCCCTGGCATGTGGGCAGAATTGAAGCTCCCCCTTGGCCCCTTAACACCCACCCCTAGTGACATCACTCCTTAGCTGAGACCTTACGGATCAGCCGCAGGCCAAGGAGGGAATTGGCATTCACATTCGGAGACTGTTGGGGGCCAATTGCCTTGTGTAGGAAAATATAAGTAATGGGGTCACCAGGGATATTAAAATCAACTATGGGGTTTGTGGGAACACTCTCTGGGATGTAAGAGAGACTATAACTAAACACTGAAGCCTTGTACAGCTACACCACTCCCAACTGGAAAAATAACAGCCAACTGTCACTCTGGCCAGAGGCCTTGAATTAACTGACAAGGTAACAAGGTGAAACAACTAAAAGGAGGGATAGGAATGACTACTCTAAAATCTTAACACCCAATAACAAAACCCAAAGGGACAAGGAAGGACTTATTCAACTACACTAATTTAAGCTATCTAACTAACAGGGCCCAAGGAGCTATACTGGAGTCTCTGGGTTTCTGCCTCAAACCTGGAACCTGCCAGGCTTGAGTACAGCTGGGGCTTTTGTGGCTTTGGGATTTCTCACTGCAATCCACTGATGATGTCTGGATGCCAGGAGCTAAAGTTGTCTCAGGAACCAAGCAGTAAGGGGCTTGCTTGAAGCACTGTCCTCTTCTCTTGGCTTTCCTTAAATGCCACACCACACAGGATCCCAGGGAAAAACAGGATGCAAGGTGTCCTTTGCTCTGAGGTCTCCCAGGCTGGCAACAGTTTTTGCCTACCACTAATGGAGTCCACACACAGAACACAGATAGACTTCCTCCTCCTTCATTCCAACCTGGAATTCCCAGCTCCAGCTCCTTCCTGCGAGGTACTTCCTAATCAATATATAATCAATACCTAATAACTAGCTAATCTAATCTTACTCATAACACTTAGAACACACCCCTGTTGCCCCTGCAGAAGCCTGGCACCTCAGGGGAATCCACAAGAGGGCTCAAAAAGCCATGCAATGCCAAATCCTCACACTCTTTTCAGTCATCTCCCACCTGAGCTTATCTCCTTCCCAGTCCTGGGCCTCAAAGATGCTTCCTCTCAATCCCAAGAAAACCAACACCTGGGCAGGGATCATCCTTTTAGTATACACTGTAAGGTAGGCACCCTAGCCTCTGGCTGAGGTTTCTTTCCCAAGCCTGTCAGCTGGTTTGGATACTCCCATTTCCTTATAGCCATGGTAATATCGATCCTATTTACCTGGCCCCCTCCTTTCCCTAAAGGGCATATAAATTCCCCAAATTCTTTTGTCCTTTGGAATTGTCCAACCTAGTGAAGTTGGCTAGCTTCCAAGGGGTCAGTGATGTTACGATTAAAAATGATAAAGACTGATATAATAATATAAATTAGTATTTTAATTAAAGCCATGCTGATAGAGATAAATCATTAGACCAAGCGCCAGTAAGAATTCAAAACTGCCGCCTCCTCCATTATTATTACCTCTCCTCTCTTCCCTGCCTGCTAGCCAAAGAGGGCGAGACTACTTTCGATTCTCTCATTTAAACTGTCCTCTGTGTGGTGACGCAGGCATTCCCACACCCAAAGAACCGGAAACGGAAACACGTTGGACCACGGGAAATGTAGTTTGATAATTCCCACGTGTCCATAGAAAATATATATATACTTTTAGATGGCATTTCCCAAATTCCAATTAACAGTGACCAGAGCAACAAGTCTTGGGGCTCTATGTGGAGGCCTTGAGGAAAGCACTGAACCCTTTTCCTTAATTAAAGTGTGGGTTTTCTTTTTCTTTTTCTTTTTCTTTTTTTTTTTAGGAAAATTTTCCATGCTTCCATGATTCATGTTCTTTCTCTCTCTCCTCACCTTCCCCTCCCCCCCATAGCTGGCTGGTATTTTCACTGAGTTTTACATGTGCCGTTGATCAAGACCTATTTCCTATTATTGATAGTTGCACTGGGGTGGTTGTTTATAGAGTCTACATCCCATGTCATATCCCCATCAACCCATGTGTTCAAGCAGTTGTTTTCCTTCTGTGTTTCTACTCCCACAGTTCTTCCTCTGAATGTGAATAGCGTTCTTTCTTATAGGTTCCTCAGAATTGTCCTATATCATTGCATCACTGCTAGTAGAGGAGGCCATTACATTCGATTTTTACCATAGTGTATCAGTCTCTGTGTACAATGTTCTCCTGGCTCTGCTCCTTTCACTCTGCATCAATACCTGGAGGTCATTCCAGGTCACATGGGATTCCTCCAGCTCATTATTCCTTTAAGCACAATAGTATTCCATCAGCAGCAGATACCACAATTTGCTCAGCTACTCTGCAATTAAAGGGCATACCCTCGTTTTCCAGTTTTTTTTGCCACTACAAAGAGTGCGGCTATAAATATTTTTGTACAAGTCTTTTTCCTTATGATCTCTTTGGGGTATAAAACTAGCAGTAGTATGGCTGGATCAAAGGGCAGACAGTCCTTTACTGCCCTTTGGGCATAGTTCCAAACTGCCATCCAGAATGGTTGGATCAATTCACAACTCCACCAACAATGTATTAATGTCCCAATTTTGCCACATCCCCTCCAACATTCTCTACTCTCCTTTGCTGTCATGTTAGCCAATCTGCAAAGTGAGAGGTGGTACCTCCAAGTTGTTTTGATTTGCATTTCTCAAATTATAAGATATTTAGAACACTTTTTCATGTGCTTATTGATAACTTTGATTTCTTTACCTGAAAATTGTCTATTCATGTCCCTTGCCCATTTATCAATTGGGGAATGGCTTGATTTCTTGTACAATTGATTTAGCTCCTTGTATATTTGAGTAATTAGACCTTTGTCAGAGTTTTTTGTTAGAAAGATTTTTCCCAAATTTGTTGATTCCCTTCTAATTTTGGTTGCATTGCTTTTGTTTGTACAAAACCTTTTTAATTTAATGTAATTAAAATTATTTATTTTACATTTTTCTAATTTTTTTCTAACTCTTGCTTGGTTTTAAAATCTTTCCTTTCCCAGAGATCTGACAAGTATACTATTCTGTGTTCACCTAGTTTACTTATAGTTTCCTTCTTTATATTCATATCATTCACCCATTCTGAATTTATCTTGATGTAGGGCATGAGATGTTGATCTAAACCTAATCTCTCCCATATTGTTTTCCAATTTTCCCAGCAGTTTTTGTCAAATAGTGGATTTTTGTCCAGCAAGTGATCACGAGGGTTATTCATTATGATCAGGTGGTATTTATACCAGGAATGCAAGGATGGTTCAATATAAGGAAAACCATTCACATAATTGACCATAACAAGCAAACCAACAAAAATCACGTGATTATTTCAATAGATGCTGAAAAAGCCTTTGACAAAATACAACACCCATTCCTACTGAAAACACTAGAAAGTATAGGAATAGAAGAGCCTTTCCTAAAAATAACAAATGGTATGTATCTTAAACCATCAATAAGAATCATCTGCAAGGGGGATAAATTAGAAGCCTTCCCAATAAGATCAAGAGTGAAGCAAGGCTGCCCATTGTCACCTCTATTATTTAACATTGTACTAGAAACACTAGCAGTAGCAATTAGAGAAGAAAAAGAAATTGAAAGTATTAAAATAGGCAATGAGGAGACCAAGCTATCACTCTTTGCAGATATGATGGTCTACTTAAAAAATCCCAGAGAATCAACTAAAAAGTTAGTGTAAATAATCAACTTTAGCAAAATTGCAGGATGCAAAAAAAAGTACATAAATCTTTTCTATATACATAAAGCATTTCTATATATTTCCAACATATTGCAGCAGGAAGAGTTAGAGAAAGTCCATTTAAAATCACCCTAGACAATATAAAATATTTAGGAATCTATCTGCCAAGACAAACACAGGAATTATATGAACACAACTACAAAACACTTTACAAACAATTAAAACTAGACCTAAACAATTGGAAAAACATTGATTGCTCATGGGTAGGACAAGCTAACATAATAAAAATGACCATCCTACTCAATATGTTATTTAAAATTACTGGGATTCCATTAGAGGTATTAAGCCTCAAGATATGTAGATATATGACAAACTTCCTGTGGACATGTGGGGGACTTTGAAACTACATTTTCCATGATGCATCAGGTTTCCTGTTTTGGACGTAATGACGTCTTCAACGTAAAGCCCGGCTTTAAATATTGCAAAGCCAGGTTTGAGGGCTCTCTTTTGATTTCATACAACCCCGTGACTTGGCCATGCATCCTTAGCTGACCTGGTCTACCCTTTCAGGGGAGAAATGTGTTATTTCAAATTTTCCTCAGGGGTGTGTGTGTGTGTGTGTGTGTGTGTGTGTTAAGTTTTTAAAATCATAATGTCTGTATTATAATCGATAATGTAAAAAAAAATTTAACTCTTTTAGGAGTAATCTCGAGGGGGTAATGTAATATTCTCAGAAGGAAATGTATGTTTTATAATCTATAATGTAAAGTTTAAACTCTTTTCAGAGTAATTTCAGGATAAGGATTTTGCCATCTCCCCAGAATCCAGGCAACAAACCTGTTTGGTGAAGACACCATGAAGATGCCTGAAGAACCTTCACTGGATCATGAAGATCCAAATTTGAACTTTGGGTTCAGTTGATTTTAACTATGAGGAGTTGAATAAGTTGAACGCATTTGTTTTGAATGTACACTCTTATGCCAATAGGGAACTGCCCCAAATTGGCTTTTTTGTCAATGCAGCTGGTTTTTATCATCTTTTCTTTTATCCCTAATTTTCTGTAAATTTGGAAGTTGACAATGTTTACAGATCCACCGAAAAAGACCAGTCTTTTTCACCAGATCTCAGTGGTGTAATGTGTTATTTAAAATTACTGCCCATTAGAAGTATTAAGCCTCAAGATATGTAGATATATGACAAACTTCCTGTGGACATGTGGGGGACTTTGAAACTACATTTTCCATGATGCAATAGGTTTCCTGTTTTGGATGTAATGACGTCTTCAATGTAATGTTGTTATTCCTGTTGGCTCCCAGAGGAGCATAGGGCCGCAACCATCTCACACCAACAGACTCTGTTTGCCTTGGTCATCAGAAGATTTATCGACGAACTGGCTTCCCAAAGGTTTTCGCCAGCACGCGTCATGGACTCTGTTGGAGAGCAATCTTCCAGACTAGGCGATAGTTGGTTTTGTTGGTTTAATGAGGTTGCCGTTTCTATAGCAAGTGAGATTTTTTACGGGGTGAGGTTGCTAGCCCCACACCCAACCCTCCTCCTTTTTCAGTCAGGCTTGGGACCATCCTTGGTGGAGTTCTTCAATGTAAAGCCCGGCTTTAAATATTGTGAAGCTGGGCTTGAGGGCTCTCTTTGGCTATGTAGAGATGATGGGGGAAGGTAGGGACTGGCGGCATTTTTTGAAATAGTCAGGCGTGGTCTTATATATTTTACCAACATGGAACTGGTAATTAAAATATTATTTTTCTTCATAATATCAGCCTTTATCATTTTCAATCGTTACATCAAGTTAATTTACTTATTTAGTGCCATACCTAACAAAGTACCAAGAAAGTTCTTTACTGAATTAGAAAAACTGTTAACAAAGTTCATTTGGAAGAACAAAAAATCAAGACTATAAAGGGAAATAATGAAAAAAAAATGTGAAGGAAGATGGCCTAGCAGTACTGACATGGACATAGTACAGAGATGGTATGGGCACTGGATTAGATGGGGAAATTTCCTTCCCCCCCCCCTTCTGTCTTTGTGACTCCCAAAAGAACATCTTTTATCCTTGGATTATCCTTTTGGTTGAGATGGACAAAGAGATATATCTCCAAGCCACACCAGGCCACACTGAGGGTCTCAGGCAGACCCCTTACCCCAATGAATGCCTGAGTGCCTAAGTCTCAAGAGTCACATCCACACCATGATATACTCATATACTCACTGTTGTAAAGAATAAAACATTCTTTACAAAATAAAATAAAGAATATAAAACCCCCTGAACTGAAGCATTTGGGGAGCAACTCCTAAAGTTGTTCCACTCATGCTGCCATGCCGTGTCTTAGTTCCTCCACTCATGATGTCTTGCTGGCTAATAATTAATAAACTCCTCTTTTTTACTTTTAAAATAAGTTTCGGAGTCCTCATTCTTGAGAAAGGTATCCTTCCCAAACCCAGGGATTCTCTACCCCAAAACAGTACCAGATCTTAAACTGTACAATAAAGCAGTGGTCATCAAAACAATATGGTACTGTTTAAGAGACAGAAGGGAGGATCAATGGAATAGACTTGGGGAAAGTGACCTCAGCAAGACAGTCTATGATAAACCCAAAGTGTGGGTTTTCTAACTATTTAATAGTTATGTGTTTATTCCAGTTAACAATACCTAACTATTCTTAGAGATGAAGAGACTTGGAAGAGCCATTGTGGTGGGAAGGACATCAAATTGATTAGGGAGGGGTCAAAGGATTGCCTTGCTGCTGAGAGAACCCAGTTGAGATTCTGTACCTTAAACTGGCAGTGGATCCAGTTCGCACCAGTTTCCCAACTCTCCAGCTTTGTTCATCTCTAGCACATAGGGTAGGTAGGGTGCTTGAAGTAATTCAGAGTTGGGGTTTGCCCAAGTGTTGTGGGTCATGGGACAAAGGGTCGAGGGAATTCCAGAGTAGAGAGTAGCCTTGTGGCATCCTATTCTGTGAGGCTCCAAGTATACAAACAAGATAAAGCCAAAGAATGGCATAGGGAAGAACAGCTAGAGACTGGAGGTGGTGTTGTGGGAGGAATGCTGGAGGGGAAGCTGAATCCTAGGGATGGCTGCCTGTGTGCTAGAGAAAGCCCTGTGGAAGCCCATTTGGGGCACAGTAAGATTGAATAGGCATTCCACTCCCTTCCTCATGCATCCTTGGGTCTCAATCTTCTCCTTCCAAAGTCAGACATGATGCTATTTGCTGACGGGGGGGGGGGGGGGGGGGTGGGGGTTTTGGTGAACTCCATCCACAATGGCCAATGGCAACTGATGGAGCTCATGAGGGATGGGATGGGATCGTTGCATTGGTCAGACCACATCTGGAAGTCTGTATCTAGTTCTGGGTACCTTGTTTTGGACAGGACATTGAGGAGTAGAGAAGCACCCAAGACCAAGGTGGGGAAGGGTCCTGAGTCCATGCCATATGAAGATTAGTAGAAGGAACTGGGAATGGTTAGCATTGTTTAGAGATGGCTTAGAGGGAAAGGAGGGAGATCCAGGAGCTGTGTCCCTAAGTATCTTCAGGACTTCCTCACAGCAGGGGAATGGGATTCCTTTGGATTTGCTTTAGACTCAGGTAAAAGGAACTCAGAGCACCAGGTGGAAATTAGTTGGGGAGAGGCAAATTTAGATTGGACAAAGGAGAAACTGGAAGCAGAATGGGGAGTCGTGGGCTTTCCTCTCCAGGAAGTTGTAAAATTTGGAAGACCTTGTATCCCCTGAAACTACATTACCCAAACTCCCTTTCACCATACTCATAATTCCTTAAGCTTTGCATATTTGTGTGTCAGTTTTCGAGGGCTGTATTTAAATTGGGTTTGCATGGTCATGCATTGCTTCTTGGCATGGACTTTGGTGTGGTGAGCAGTGCTGGGGTGGCCACGTGGGGTGAGTAGAGACTATTTCCTCACGTTTCTCTAGCTATCTAATTTTATATTAATAAATCCTTATAAGTATACTTTGGAGGCATTGAATGTTAGTTTTAGAAATTACAGTCTGTCTGGTGACCAAGAAGGGACTTCAGAATGTAGCCTCAGATATCCTGCAGAACTAGTTCCCAGTCAGGGCTTCCCAGCCGCACCCTGCCCCCCCCTCCACCTACAGCCAAGACCTGCCTTTTTTTAAACCTTTGCAGGTGAGCCCAGCCGCTGCTGCCTCCCATCTCTTCCCCAATCTGTGCTCCTTCACCGACTTGTGCTACCTCCACGCCCCAGCCTCAGCTTCTGGCACTGAGTTTGAGAGGCTCCAGCTGTCCTCAGCCAGCTTCTGCAGCTGCAGCAGTGGGCACGGGCCACCCCACTGAAGCTTAAGCTGCCTCCTTGCACTAAGAAAGCCTCAGGCTGCCTTCAGCCCCAAGCCACAGCCAGCGCCAGGCTTAAGCTGCCTCATCTGCTCTTCCAGTTTCCAGCTACTATGCTAGCCTCTTTGGGACTGTCTACCTCTTCCGTGACTAGTAAGCTTAAAAGGCCCTCCCCAAGTCCCTAGCCCCAGCCCTATAAAGAGCTTTTTTTAAACTTGCAGCAACCCCTAACCACTGCCGGGCTTTTTGCCTTGGTGTGGGGAGGTCCTGACCTTTTTCACCTACCCCAGCCTGCATTATTCCTCCCTCCCTGCCTGACTTGGGTTTCAAAAAGCAAGGTAACTGCTTCAACTCCCAGTTAACCAACCCTATGCAGCAAATTTGCCCTGTTTTGTAACCATATCTTCCATTTTGGTTCCTGGCAAACACAGTCCTGCCCCCCTGCTACACCCCCTTCCTAACCACACCCCTTACCCTTCCCTGTTGTAGTGTGGCCACTTAGCCACCAGAGGTCAGTATTTTTTTCTTTCTCCTTTTTCCTACTGAGCCATATTGGGTGTTTTTCTGCCACCAGAGGGCAGCAACACCAAATAACTAAATAAATAAATAAAGGCATTAAAAATATATAAACAATTATGAACTATATATTAT
>NW_025367468.1:0-2284 GCF_016433145.1 Gracilinanus agilis | reverse complement strand
GAGAGAGAGAGAGAGAGAGAGAGAGAGAGAGAGAGAGAGATTAGATAGAAGACATAATAGAAGACAGAGATAGATAGATGGATAGATAGATAGAATAGATTAGATAGGATAGATACATACATAGAGTATATCTTATCTTGTTTGTTGCTTGTCCATTTTTTAAGATGGCCAATGACACCCCAAGGTGATGTCTTGATCTATGCATAAAATGGTCTTAAGTGAAGCAGAGTTGCCAAAAATCATCAGCCTCACTTTCCCTTCCAGAGTCATCAAAGTCCAGTGGCAAGATGAAAGTCGGGACTGGTGATGACCCAGGATGCAGTGGATGAACTTGGCATCTTCAATGTCTGACTAAGCTCCATGTCTCCACAGAGTCTGCTTTAGGCACCTTTATGGCCATTGGAACAAATTGTTCTCATCTACCCATTTCATCAGAGGAAGTCTTCACATACCTGAGGTGGACAATGCCCCAATTTATCAAAGCGTTTATAGCTCATCAATTATCTTCAACCTAGTTTAGCATATCTGCCAAGATGGTTTACTAGGATTTAGCTTTTACAGCTTTTTGGAGCCATAAGTGAGAGTTGCTCAACCAAAGGTAGATGAGCAGCCCTGAAAAGGGCTTCACAAGCCCTCACACCAGAAGTGCTAGTCCTTCTTCAACACCTATACACCCCAAAATGTATGTATACACACACACACATATATATATGAACAAATATATACACATATACTTTATATTTACTCATCTGTGTATATGCTTTATCCACAAAACAGAATGTAATCTGTTTCACTTCAGGGACTATTTCATTTCTGTCTTGATATCTCCAGCACCATAGTAGGGGCCTAGTTAATGTTTACTGAACCTGGTACAGAGGAGGCAGCTAGGTAGCACAATGACCAGAGCTCTGGGGGAATCACGAAGAACCAAGTTCAAATCCTATCTGACTATCTGTGACGACCTATCTTAGCTTCATCTGTAATGACTTGATGGTCTTCGTTATGCTTTATTTCTTCAGATCTATAATCTTTGGAGGAAACTAAGATCAAAGGGTGAAGTTCCTTGCAAGAGTAAGCTGTGAAATCTATGTCTTTGATCTCCTAACCCAATATGCTTTTGTTTCTAGGGTCCCAGCCTGAAGTCAGGAAGGTTAATTTTCCTGAATTAAAATCTTTCCTCAAATATTTACCAACTGTGTGACCATGAGCAAGTCATTTAACCCTGTTTGCCTCAGTTTCCTCATTTGGAAAATGAAATGGCAAACTGCTCCAATATCTTTGCCAAGAAAACCCTAAATGGGGTAACAAAAAGTCAGACCTGACTGAAAGGATTGATCAACAGCAAACATAGTATTGCCACAGCTATAGAAGAATTTGAGAATAAATACTAATTTTGTAATGGTAAAAAAACAGCCCTCACTTGGGGTAGTCTTTTTTTAAAAACCAATATTCTCTTTCCTCCACATACAACATAAAAACAATGTTTAACATTTGTTTGTTTTTTTTTTTAATTTTGCGTTCCAAATTCTCTCCTTCTTTCCCACCCTCCCTGAGATGATAAGCAATCTGATATGTACAATCATATAAAACATTTTTTCCATATTAGTCATTTTATGGAAAAGATTTCAAATGAGAAAAAAGATGAAGAAAGAAAGTGAAATAAAGTACGTTGTGGTCTGCATTTAGACTTCATCTGTTCTTTTTCTGGAGAATGGATAGTATTTTTCACATTGAGTCTTTAGGATTATCTTGTATCACTGTATTGCTAAGAATAACTAAGTCATTCAGGTGTTCATTATACATTATTGCTGTTACTGTGTAAAATATTTTGATTCTGCCCACTTCACTTTGTATCAGTTCATGTAACTCTTTCCAGGTTTTTCAGAAATCATCCTGCTTATCATTTCTTAAAACATAATAGTATTCCCTCTCAAACCTATTCCACAACTTGTTCAGCCATTCAGTGGGGTAGTCTTCAAAGATTTGAAAGGTTGCCTTAGAGAACAGGGTTTTCTCTTGACCCTTGAGGGTAGAATTTGAAGCAATGAGGTGGCAGTTGCATAGAGCCATATTTTTTTTTCTTTTAAACCCTTCCTTCTGTCTGAATTAATACTATGTATTATGTAAGAGGGAATTCTTGGTTCTCTTTGAGTTCATACTTGTGAAAAGGGAATCCTTTATTCTCTTTGCCTAATTGAAGTTAACACTTTGGTTAACAATAACTTTGAATCAACACAAGCTTGAACTAGGTGGAGGAGCTCAAAAACCACTTAGTGAATTCACA
>NW_025367467.1:0-1435 GCF_016433145.1 Gracilinanus agilis | reverse complement strand
AGGAAGGAAGGAAGGAAGGAAGGAAGGAAGGAAGGAAGGAAGAAATCAAGTAGTTTCTCAGGGTTGGGGGAGAGGGGAGGCAAAGAACCAGTCAGGATTGTGAAGCTGAATTAATATGAATAGGCAGTGAGACACCGTAGAGAGAAGGCCAGCCACCCTGGATTGAAGTCCACGTGGCCTCTAATCCTATCTCTGACACTTACTGACTGTGTGACCCTGTACCAGTCACTTAATAACCTCTCTTTGTTCCTGCCTCCCCAATGCTCTACGACTCTTAAGTTGTCAGGGGGTGCTCCATTGCATTGGGAGAGGAAGCCTCCCCCCAGGAGCTCCCTTTCAGCGATGAAATCCCAGGTCCAGTCCAAAAATAATAAAAACAATAGAGACAGACAAGAGAAGAATGCACAAAGGGGCTGTGGTCTGCCCTGATGGAGGGAACAAGGGGAGTGGCCACCAAGGCGATTTGGGCTCCATGTAAGGAAAAACTTCCTAAGCGTCCAAGCTGTCCCAAAGTGGAATGAGCGGCCTGCCTCCGACCTCTTCCATGGCAGGCTGGACCAGCCCTCGTCCGGGCAGCAGCCGGAGGGCCTGGGGTGTCCCAGCCCGCCTCCAGGTGCCCTTCAGCTCAGGGATCCCAGGATTCTGCCCCCTCCAGAGCCCACTGGACCGTTTAGTTTAGAGCTCTAGCATCCATTATCTCCTGGAAATCTCCTAAAAACCTTCCTAGGCAGGTAGAGGCAGCAGGATTGTCCCCATCTGGCTGATGAAAAAACTCAGGGTCAGAGGCACGAGGATGCTCCCAGAGTCACCCAGGCCTCAGGCCCGGGGGGCCCCCAACCAGCCAAGACATCACTCTTTCCATTGTGCTCCCTAGCTTCACCAGTGTGGAGGGGCCACTCCTTTATGGAGCCTCACCAATAAGAAACAAATTTCTTAGTCCGCAAAAATGCCGTTCTGCTCCTCAGCCCTCCCTTCTCCCTTCTCTCCCTCCCTTTCTGCTGGAGGCTCTGCATCCTCTGGCTTGGCCATGTCCTGCCCCAGAGGAGACTCCCCCACTCCCCATCCTGGTCCCCCTGGCGGGGGGGCTATCTGGGACAGGGGGCTCTGAGGGCTGGGTGCTGGGGAACACAGAAAGAAAAGGGGCAACCTGAAGGAACAGCAAGGATTCAGGGGAGAAAACCAACAACATCTGGAAGGCCAGCTGTTTCCGATGCTCTGTCGGTTGGGGCCCGGGCACACGGGGCCGCTCTGCAGGGGGGAAGGGGGTCTGGCCAGACGGCAGAGGCCTGGCTTGCTTCAAATGAGGTTGGGGACAGAACCCGAGTCTGTATGGACTGGGAAGGAGAGGGATGGTGAGAGAAGGTGGAGAGGCAGAACCCCATAACCCAAGAATCTACAGCTTCAATGGACTTGAGAGGGCATCTCCTCCTCCTCC
>NW_025367466.1:0-3796 GCF_016433145.1 Gracilinanus agilis | reverse complement strand
TTTATATGTAATATATTATGACATAATATATAGTATAATAATGACATCATTTTATATATTTAAGTTTATACATATATAAATTTAAATTTATACTTGAAATTGCAGTAAGACTTGGGACACTGTATTTTTCCTCCCCACTCCCAGTTCAAACAGACACAGAGAAAGACAGACAGACAGAGAGATGAAGGCAGGGGAATGAAGAAATTAGAGTAGAAATACCTAGTCCTGCCATCCCAAGTAGAGAAAGTAGAGAAAAAAAGTTTAAAAAAAATTTTTTTTAATTGTTAGTTTTTTAACATTCATTTAAAAAAAGTTTATGTTCTGTCTTATAATCAATGCTCTGTATTGGCTCCAAGGTAGAAGAGAGGTAAGGGCTAGGCAATGGGGGTTAAGTGACTTGCCCAAGGTCACACAGCTGGGAAGTGTCCGAAGCCAGATGTGAACCTCAGACCTCCTGGCTCTCAATCCTCTGAGCTACCCAGCTGCCCCCTCATTTTTTTTTTTTTTACATGAGGATTTTGGACTGCCTTTTCCTGTTTGAGGGACAGAATGAGCAGGACGCAGACATCTGAGTGCTACAGGGACACGAGGAGCTATAATTGGCTAGAATATTAACATCATCTTTCATTTCACCCTCCTCAGCACACCTGCCCTTCCTCCCAATTGGTGGCTTCCCTTGGGGGCCTTCTGCCCTGGCTCACTGACTCTGTTGGACTTGATAAAAAAAGATAGACCAAGTCAAGAATTCAACCTAGATTCTGATGTTTGCAGGAGTCAGCCATAGTGGGAGGGCACGGTTGTCCTCCCCCACATCATCTTAAAAGTGTGCTACGGGGGGCTGCTGGTTGGCTCAGTGGATTGAGAGCCAGGCCTAGAGATGGGAGGTCCTAGGTTTAAACCTGGCCTCAGACACTTCCCAGCTGTGTGACCCTGTGCAAGTCACTTGACCCCCATTGCCTACCCTTACCACTCTTCCACCTAGGAACCAATACACATTATTGATTCTAAGACAGAAGGTAAGAGGTTTTTTTTTTTTTTAAATTTAAAATTAAAAAAAAAAAGTGAGCTACTTCCCAGCTTCCCTGAATAGCCATTTATAATTCTGTTCAAACCTATTGAAAATTCACTTCTATTTCCCATTGCCACCACAGTGTGGCTAAAAGAGCTGGAAATCTAATGCTCAGGTTCTGGCTTTCCTCGTACTAGTTACATAATTGTGGAAACGTGGCTAACTTCAATTTAATTTAATTTAAGGTGGAGGTAATAACACCGGTCCTGCCTACCTCACAGGATCGCTGCGAGGATGTGCTTGTGTGGATAGGAGCTCTACTACCACTGCTAGTGATCATTAGGCTCATAGGAAGTCGGCACCTCAGGAAAGCCCGAGTTCCCCTGCGACACAGACTGGCTAGCTACACAACATTCTAATAAAGAATAACTTTTGTGGGTCATGGGCACTTTTTATACTCTACTGGAACCTACAGATCTCTTTTCAGAATAATAGGGTTTTTTTTAATTCTAAAAAAAAATTAAATACAAATTTGTAATGGAAGGATATGCCAAATTTCGATTAGAGGTTCGTAATAAAAATGTTATTTTATTTCTCATATCCTAGTTCACAGACTTCCCCCAAAGAGGTTTGTAGACCCTAGGATAAGAACCCGTGCTCTTAAAATATAATTTACAGAACAGCTACAAATATGCTGTGGTCCTAGGTGGAGAGCTAAGCCTGGAGACAAGAGATCTTAGATTCAAATCTAGCATCAAACACTTCCCTGGGCAAGTGACCCTGGGCAAGTCACTTAACTCTAATTGCCTAGCCCTTACTGCTCTTCTGCCTTGAAACGGATACTCAGTATTGATTCTGATATAGAAGGTAAAGATTTTTTAAAATCTGCATTGGTAGAAGGAATTTCCTTACCTGAAATTCCCTCTATCGATGAATGAACAGGTCCTGTCTCCTCTTCTTTGTCCCCTGCAACCCTCAAAAAAATCCTGAGAAAAGCAGAGCTCCATAGTGGCTAGAGTTCTAGGCTTGGTGTCAGTTAGGCGCTGGGTTCAAATCCTGATCCTGACAATTGGCAGCGCTGTGACCCTGGGTAAATCGTTTATCCTTTCTGTCTCGGGCGACTCCCTAGGACTTACCCACTAAGAATTCTCTTGAACTGATTTAATAGCATCTTCATAGTTCCATAGTGCATCCTATAAAACCGCTCACTGTGTGAGCTAATGCTTCCATTGTTTCCTCTTAATTTTGTTCAAATTCCAAAGGATATCTTTTCCATCTCCCGTCATTATTCGGTGAACAAATGACTGCCCACTTATTCGTGCTTGTTAGGAGTTTTTATAATAGTCCGTTGCCTCCCCTATGGCCCATCCTCTCCCATCCTCCCTCACTGAAATACAAGAATTGCCTCACTGGCTCACATCTACCTCCCCCCATCCTAGAGCGGCAGCAGTGACCCAAAGGGGGAGGCATGGAAGGGCCGGTTGTGTGTCCTCCCCAAAGTCCACTTCAGGGGGAAGCTGTGCCATTCTTTTAGTAAAATCACTAGAAGATCAAAGTTCTCCAACAGGAAACCAAGGCAACCGGAGAATTTATAAACACTTTGGTATGTGAAAATAATGGATGCTATTGCTCAGAAGAAATGACAAATATGAAGAAGGTAGAAGAGCATGGAGAAGACTTATATGAACCGATGCAAAAGAAAATACCCTGACCCAGGCAGTGTACAGAAAATACAACAATGCAAATGGAAGGAATAAGAAATTAAACAGAATGCTATCTAATAATAATGATCAAGCTGAGAAAATTTGCCTTCCTTTATTGGAGAGATGGAGCAGGACTATGAAATGTGGAATATTACTGCCTAGTACAGTTAGACTCAGTAGATATATATACATATATGAATATACAGAGAGAGAGAGAGAGAGAGAGAGAGAGAAAGAAATAGACTGGTTTTGTGATATTTGGTACAGGAGGTGGTCCTCTGGGTATAGGAGTGGGGAAGGATGATGATAATGGCAAGCATTATACAGTGCTTTTAAGATTTCTAAGGCAATTTACATATAGAGAGAGATATGTGGAAATGAAAATGATTTAAAAACAAGACATATAAATAAAATTAAAAGTAATCTCGTTCCCCTCTGTTCCATTGAAGTAACTAGATTAACTTCTAGGCCAGTGGGTAGGTAGAGACCTCTTGTTTCCTCCCTTTGACTCTCTTCTAGGACTTTCTAAATCACCTATAGCCTGAAGATGATAAAGATAAATAAGCTCTAGACCGAAAAAATGAGGCATCTTGGTTCTATTGCTTTTGTTTCTTATTCAAGTAGAATTTAAATGGGTAGAAGGAACCTTTCAGATCATTTTATCCAACTTTCTCATTTTATTTTTTGTTGTTCTGAACTTGACAGAAGTCAACAAACATAAATTTTTTTCATATATGGAGAACCAAAAGAGAGAATTAGAAGAAAAATGTATAATTTCTACTACTTGTATCTTGTTCCTTTTTTACAAAAGTTTTTTTATAAATCTGACCCAGTTTCAAAGCTGTCCTACTTATCTGGATCTCCCTCTGAATTTTCCTCTGTTCCATTTTCAAAACTATTTTAAAAGCACTTCAGACAAAAGGCAGTATATATTTCAACATATAAAAAATTCTCTCTATTATTCTAATAGAAAAAGCTTCAGGAAATTTTGATATTGCATCTGATAAAAATGAAATTAATGAAGAATTTGTATTCTCACCGAATACATATGTATAATAACATATATGTATAGTATATATATATA
>NW_025367465.1:0-2941 GCF_016433145.1 Gracilinanus agilis | reverse complement strand
TAGCACAATGTCTATTATTGAGTTAGTACTTAATAAATGCCCCATCCATCCATTCATTCATGCATCCATCCATCTATCCAACTCTTTCCTCTATCTTCCTATCTTCCTTATCTACCTACATTGACCTTATTTTAAGATAAAGAAAGAAATGTCTTGAGAGGTCCCCAGGTCATACAAGTACTCCCCAAGCCAGAATTCATACTCAAATCTTCCAATTTCAAAATCCAGTATATTTTCCACTTGTTTCCTTACAATATTAACAAATTCAAGATAATAAAGATTAAGGATAACAGAAATGATTGTACTAAGAAAATGGCAGAGGTAAGTTTGCTTATTTTCTTATACAACACAGAAAACCCTTGGAAACTAAATAGAGCTGATTGCATGCTTCTTCCAGCCTTGCTGTCTGGTAACCCCATGCCTTTTTAATGAAAATTGCAGCTGGACTCCCTAATATCCAGAGCTAATTGTTAACCAGGGCTCTATGCATCCAATAAGCCCAATTGTGGTGCTCCAGGAATTGCTGTATTACTCAGAAGGCATGTAGATGCAAGAGGGTACAATGATTAGTAACCTTATGTAGGGGTCCTCAGTGGAGGACCAACTCAAAAAGAGGCACAAATTACGTGACTTGAATTCATAGAAAAGAAGCCACCGCCTGTTTGGGGCTAGGTGGCCACAGAGACCGCATGGGTAGCTTCGACCTTCTCAGGCAGAATATGCAGGAAACAGAATGAAGATTGGCCCAGTAGCCCAGAAGGTAAGACCCAATCTGCCAGGCCAATGAACAGGAGCTGTTGTACTGATCTCAAATCCCTCGTTAGACCCCAGACAGACGGTGATGAATTATTTGAAGTCTGGAATGATTTGTGAATAATGAAAATCGCCCACTTGATGAGGGACAGCAATTGGTGCTATTCAAAACCTGCCAGATATTCAGATCAGATCCCTGACATATGTAGGCAGAGTGTGAGAACTCATCCAAATAATTCATTTGGAAATAATGATAATGTGATAGCAATAAGAGTAGGAGAGATTATATGCATGCGTGCCTGAGTGCACACATACATATACACAAGTATGAAGGGTAGTCAATAAGGTGAATATTCCTCCATCTTCAGAACCTTTTATTTCAGAAACATGAACACAGATACTTCTTATTTTATGTTGCCAAAGTCATTAATACTATGCGTTCATACACTGGAATGTAGGCTTTCAGTAACACACACAGCAAGTCAATAATGCTCACTAAAAGGCAAGTAACTTCAGTGAACCTATGATATAATTAGTGTAGGAGCCTCTTCAATGGATGAAAAAAAATCAACTCCAGCACCCCTACTTATATGATAGAATTCTTATAGAAACAGCTCTTGGATCCCCAGAGCCTGTCATATAGTAGGTGCTTAATAAATACTTGTTTGTTGATATGTTCATAAACCCTTCATAGAGATGCTGTCAAATTGCTAGAGTCCTTCCTCCCTAGTCAGAACTAAAAATTCTCTAGGATGACCAAGAATAATGCAGATAAATAAAGCCTATGAAAAATTAAAATCCACATTAATTATTGACCCTCCATCATATAACCTTATTCTTCTACAATGGGTCCCGGTTAGGCTACATGGTACAGCTGTTGCTAGGATGGAGGAGGGGAAGTTAAACATCTGTTTAGCTGCCTGAAGTCAACTCTGGAAGATGGAAGGCTTGAATGGCTTATGTAGTCATCGTTAAACAACATCTGTGGAACATCAACATTATGTGAGTTCGGATTACAAGGAAGACAAAGTCTCTGCTGATGGGCTCAGAATTTAGATCACTCCAACTGAAACTGTAGATGGGCAGAAGGTAATATAGCCCATAATACAGTAAAGTTCATCTAGCTTTGTGCCATTGAGTGAGTGAGAACTGTCTCCCAAAGCTATTTCATTTGGCCACATTCCCAAACACTTCTTACACCTTCTCCTAAGTGCTAACTTGTCCAAAACTGAACTATTATTCCTCCTCCTAAACCCATCCCTTCTTCTAACTTTCCTTTTTCTGCTGAGGGCAACAGCAGTCTTCCAGTGCCCCAGGGTCCTAGTCTCCTAGGCATCCTAGAGAGCTGGATGGAGAGTAAAGAAGACATGTTCAAATCTTGTCTCAGACACTTATTGACTATGTGATCCCAGGCAAGTCATGTAACCACTCTCAGTCTCAATTTCCTCATCAGGATAATAATAGTATTTACCTTACAAGATTATTGTGAATCTCAGACTATCTAAAATATGTAAAATATTTTGCAAACCTTAAAACTCTATATGAAATCTAGCTATTATAATTATTTTTACTTGTATTCATCTCCCATATTCAATCAGTTTAAATCTTGTGGATTGTATCTCCATTACATCTTGCATCCTATCCCTTTCTATCCACACACATGGTCATCACCCTAATCAGACTCCTCCAACAAGGACTATTACAAGAGTCCTAATTGATCTCTCTTCTTCAAGAATTTCCTCTATCCAGGCTATCTTCCCCACAGCTGCTGAATTGAAAGACCTAAAGTGTAGATGCAGCAGCTAGGTGACACAGTGGATAGAGTGCCAGGCTTAGAGTCAGGAAGACTGATCTCTCTGAGTTCAAATCTGGTCTCAGATACTTACTAGCTGCATGACCCTGGGCAAGTCATTTATCCCTGTATGCCTCAGTTTCCTCATCTATAAAATGAGCTGGAGAAGGAAATGTCAAACCACACAAGTATAGTTTGCCAAAAAAACCCAAATGGCATCACACAGATTCAGCAATGACTGAAAAACAACAAAGTATAGCTCTGTCCACGCTATTCATTCACCTGATTATGACCATCAGTAAGTATTTACCTCCTGACAGAGAGGTAATATAGTTAGAGTGCCCAGTGAGACATATTATTTTTTTTTGGCCAGTGTAGGAATTTGTTTCATTTCTG
>NW_025367464.1:0-4780 GCF_016433145.1 Gracilinanus agilis | reverse complement strand
CTTTCTTTCTTTCTTTCTTTCTTTCTTTCTTTCTTTCTTTCTTTCTTTCTTTCTTTCTTTCTTTCTTTCTTTCTTTCTTTCTTTCTTTCTTTCTTTCTTTCTTTCTTTCTTTCTTTCTTTCTTCCTTTTTTTTTTAACCTTTTCCCAATTCCTCTCTTTCTACATATAATTAAACAGCAGTAACATGAATTTGGCTGGCCTCTCAGGATAAATACCAGTGAGCTCTGATTCTGAAGTTCATTTTATCATACTTCAACTTAATGAACATCTTCTATATGTATACGTGTGGATATACATATCTATCCACGTATGTGAAAGCAGGAAGCACTCTCCACTTTTTTCCCTATATAATCCCCTAGGATAATGTGGGGACCTCATGTCAAAAACCCTCACTTTAGAACAATAAATAAATAAAACAGCTCCAGCCTTCCTGAGGCTGGCCAACTCTAGCATAAGTAATTCAAGACGCTGAGAGATGCCAGATAAATTTGATTACTATAAAAGATGGGAATATGTTTCTTTCCTTTGAGAATTCACAAAAAGGGGTCAAAAACAAAGCAGAGCTGAAAGCGAACAATTTCATTTCGCCTGCAATTCAAGGCGAAAATTCAAAGGCAATTTTGCAGGAACATTTTATCACAATTTTATAGACCCTCATTTCCTGCACACATCACAATCTTTAATTCCTGAAAGAGGAAAAGAAAAAAAAAGGGAAGTGGGGGAGGGAAAAGAGGGCGAGGAGGCTGAGACCAACAGTGAGGGGCTTTTTCTTCTTCTTTTTTAAGATATAAATGCAGATATTTATAAAGCAGTGAGAGATTTGTAAATCTTTCTTCAAAGCTGAGACTACTGCTGGGATTGTGATTTGCTAAAAGCTGCTGCAGGCATACTCCAAAACTCAGCAGGGTCACCCCCTCCCCTTCCAAAAAAAAATGCTTCTCTGATTAGCGTCTCCATAGACCAGGAGTTGGAGGAGACTATTTCCTTTTAACACCTGCTCCTGGAATCTTATACTTACCCCTTCACCACTCACCAGATAGGACCAAAACACACACACACACACACACACACACACACACACACACACACACACACTCAAATAGAACAAAACAATCTGGTGTTCAGTACCTCGCAGGTCTTTATTCATCCTTGTTTTGGTCTAAATTATTGCGTATTCGCCTAGCTGTCATTTGAAAACCCTACAAAGTCAGGCATGAAAAGCGATAGGATGTCCCTTACCTGAAGGTCACACATCAAGACCAGAATATACCCTGCCCACTCCTCCAGGTGAGTGTGGGACAAAGTAGAGATGTGGCTTCCAGTCCCAACCCTGCTCATTTTTAACGTGACCTTCAAAATGTCCCTTGAATTCTCTTTGAGGTTTTTTTTTCCATCTCTAAAAAAGAATCTGCTAATTACTTTGTATAAGTCATGGGATCATTGGAAGGGTAAAATGGGGTAAGAGTCAGGGAAAGCACTTAGAAGGGAACAAATCACTAAACAAATGTACTCTTTATCAATGGCACAAATCCCAGAGATAGGCACAGGATTTCTTAGACCTTGAAAGTAGAGCAGATACATCAGTTTCTCACTTGGGTTCTATGACTTAAGGTTTCAGGGCATCATAACCAGCTCCTAAAAATCTTAAGCAATAGACCTCTAATAAATGAGAAAAATATTCCAGATGGGAAAAATGATCTATTAAGCAAGGGGTATAAATGATCAAAAGAAATTTTTTCTAAGCTGGAAGACTGTTAGATAAGAAAGGTTGGGTGATGTTGGTTGGTATTTGGGTAGAATAAATAGCTGAGTTCCATAACGAGGAAAGAGAAGGAAGAAAAGGGAAAAAGAAGGAAAAATCTATTACTATGATCCCTTTTCCCTATCCCCTTCTCTACTAAACTCCTTTTGAAACTTCTATACCTAGTGCGTCTATTTCTTCTTCTCTCACTCTCGCCTAAACTCTCTATGATATAGCTTCTGAAGTAATCATCATTCCACTGAAACAATTCTCTCAAAAGTTGCCAATGGTCTCTTGAATCCCAAGTCTAATGATCTTTTCCCTCATTCTTCCTCCTTTTTTTCTCTTCATCATTTGACCCTAGTGACCCACCTTCTTTCCAATACTCTTTCCTCTCTAAATTTATGTGGCAATGATCTCCCTTAGCTCTTATTTCTTGGACTGCTCCTTCTCAGTATTTTTTTTAACTTGCTTATCCTCAAGACTGTTCTGAACATTACATAATCTGACTCTTTCCTATTCTTTTGAGTCTTCTTAGACTTTGGTCCCCTCTATGCACTACAGATGTGATAGATACTCTTGGTGATCCCTCATCTCTGAGACATATTCTTTTCCCATCTTTCCCTCTTAGTTTCCATGACTTCTTTCAAGATGTGTATAATTAGAATTTTGCTTCCCAGAACTCTCTCCCAGCTTCCCATATTTCTTCTCACCTTACATGCTAACATAGGGAGGAGGATATATTTTTGTGTAGCTGCTCTCTCTTGCTGTCCTCTTCCCAAAAATGCGGCTGTGGTGGTTGGGTGAGTGCCAGGCAGGAGAATTTTTCTCATGTGGCTTTACTCAGGCTTTTACTTTTATTCTTTTATTTCTCCTACTTCAAGTGATTACTAATAAACTTTAAAAAATATAATACTTGGAGTTATTGGATATTAATTTAAATCTTACAGACTGCTCAATTTTGATCCATATTGGGTCTTTTCTGATCCCTCCCATCCTACTCTGCCTGCTAGTGCCTCCCATTCTGAGATTACTTATTCATCTACTCTGTATATGTCTTGTATGTTTATAATGCTTCATATTTTGTCTTTCTTGTTAGAATATGAGCTTCTCAAGGGCAAGGGGAGGTTTTTGCTTTTTTTGTCTACTCATCACTTAATACATTAAATATTACTCCCTAACATTCTCCAAATTGAACTAAAGTTCTGGTATCAACAGAGAGAGATGAAATTTTGTCAGACCTAGTAGACCTCCTTTACATAGCCAGAACCTTTCTTGTTTTCCAGATCAAATTGCTGGGTATATCCTGGCACTGTGTAATATCAACCTCAAATAAAGAACCACAGTAAATGATAAGACTGGATTTGGAAAGTAAAAAGCATATGTAACAAAAAATGTAGAATATTAGATCAAATGGAATATTTGTGAAGCACTTAGCACATTGGCCCACAGTAGGTGCTTAATAAATGCTTATTCCCTCTTCTTCCCTTAGTTCAATGGGAGCCTAAGGCAATTTTATAAACATTAAAGCAAAAGATTTCTTGTTAAGTACAAGTGAGAAATACTGTGAAAAATTAAGTTCTTCTAACAGATACTTTCCCAACAAATTTTCTGTCCTAAACCTTGAGCTAAGAACTTTGAGTTAGTTGAAGAAGTTATTCATCAGTAAATACCAAAAAATAGTGCCAGTCCATGCCTTTATTTCTATTGAGCTTCACAGCCTGTCCTCTCCACCATCTTGGTCTCTCTATCCTAAGCAACAAACTTACTTTATTTATGAATGTGCCATGAGCAAACCAAAATAAGAGCAAGATGTCCCTAAAACATGAATTTAAAGGTGCTGTAAAACCCTGACAAATTAGTCATTGAAAACGGAGTTGTGCCCTATTTTTAGAATGGAAAAAAAAATTAAGGAAAGACACAAGTTAATGCACTAGTGACCTAGCAACTCAAAAATGATGCATTCGAATAAAGCAAGAGCAGAAATAACCTTGAGGAAAATAACCCTTTCATGTCTTACCCCTTTGTCTTTTTATGTCCATGTTTTATATGTACATAATTTGCTTATTTTAAAATAATATTCACAAAGCTCACTGTAATTTGTATTTAACATGATTTATCAATAATAATAACTAGCATTTTATGGTTCTTTGCAGTTTGCAAAGCCCTTTATGAACACAAATTTATTATTTCTACCATGTATGATATCTTGCTAAGCACTGAAGGTATAGGGATGAAACTTTCTGTCCTCAATGAGTTTATAATCTAATAGTTTGGCAATGATTCAAAGTAGAAGGTAACAGGAGCAAAAGTGCTCTAGGGAAAATTAGTGGTGGGAAGGTCCTTTTCCACTAAGGAAATCATGGGAACTATCATAGATGAGGTTTCCAAGGCTGCACTCAGCCTTGAAGGAAAAGAATGATTTAAACAGTTTGAGATGAAAGAATCACCTGTGAAAATGTATGGTGATGGGACAATTCAAAATAAAACAGAAAATAGCCATAAGGGAATAAATAGTTAGGAAATGGCTAGTAGCTTATTATGCCTTGAAAACAGAATGAACAAAGTGGGAGAGGGGGAATAGTATGAAACAAGACTAGAAGGGCATGTCAAATCAGATTGTAGGAAGCCTTAAATGCTACCCTGATTTTTATTTTATGTTATAGACAATAAAGAGCCAATGAAGGCTTTGGAGTAGGGAAATAATATGGCTAGACTTGTAAATTAAGGTTATTTTGCCACTTTGATAGCTTTGAGGAAGAAGAATTGGAAAGAAGAGAGAGTAGAGGCAGGGAGAAGAATTATGAGACTACAGGCAAGGAAAGAATTGATAAAGACCCAGAATATGCTGAGAGTCATGCTAATAGTGAGAAGCCAGCAGACATTTTGAATATTATGGAGAGAAAATTCTGTAAGACTTGAGAGTTAATTAGACATGGAATATAAAGGACAGAAAAAAAACTTTATTTTTTTAAGTTACTCTAAGATTTCAAGTCCTCGTGCTATGTAGTAGTGGTGGGTATATATATATATATATAT
>NW_025367463.1:0-6597 GCF_016433145.1 Gracilinanus agilis | reverse complement strand
CCAGGCGAACTGGAGAGACCTCCGGGAACAGATGCAGAGCGAAAGGAGCAGAGCCAGAAGAACTCTATACACAGAGACTGATATACTGTGGTAAAATTGAATGTAATGGACCTCAGTACGAGCAGCAATCCAGTGACCCAGGACAATTCTGAGGGATTTATGGTAAAGACGCTACCCACATTCAGAGGAAGGACTGCAGGAGAGGAAACATATAAGAAAACAACTGCTTGAAAGCAAGGGTTGGGGTGGACATAATTGAGGATGTGGACTGGAAACTACCACACCAATGCAACTACCAACAATTTGGAAATTGGTCTTGATCAAGGACACATGACAAAAATAGTGGAAATGTGCAACGGCCATGGATGGGGGGAGTGCGGGGGGTGAAGGGGAAAGGAGGAGCATGAATCATGTAACCATGTTAAAAATGAATATTAATAAATTTTTGGGGGAAAAAAAACAAAAAAAACCTGAAAGTTAAAGAACTATTGAATTAATAAATAAAACTAGAAGCTGGTACTTTGAAAAAACAAATAAATTAGATAAAGTACTGGTTAATATAATTTAAAAAAAGAAAGAAAAAATCTAATTAATAGTATCAAAGATAAAAAGGGAGACCTCATCTCAAATGAAGAGGAAATTAAGGCAATCATTAAAAACTGTTTTGCCCAAATATATGGCAATAAATATAGCAATCTAGGTGAAATGGATGAACATTTACAAAAATATAAATTGCCTAGATTAACAGAAGAAGAAATAAATAATTATTTATAATATATAATATAGATATTAATTATTAAATAAATAATGAAGAAAAAAATTAAATAATCCCCTATCAGAAAAAGAATATAAATAAGCCATCAAATAATTCCTTAAGAAAAAAATCCCCAAGGCCTGATAGATTCACAAGTGAATTCTATCAAATATTCAAAGAACAACTAATCCCAATATTATACAAACTATTTGACTATTATAAGAAGATCAAAGAAGGAGTCCTACCAAATACCTTTTGTGACACTAATATGGTACTGATTCCAAAGCCAGGCAGGTCAAAAACAGAGAAAGAAAACTACAGACCAATCTCCTTTATGAACATAGATGCAAAAATCTTAAATAGAATACCAGCAAAAACACTCCAGCAAGTGATCACAAGGGTTATACATTATGATCAGAAGGGATTTATGCCAAGAATGCAAGGATGGTTCAATATTAGGAAAACCATCTATATAATTGCTATATCAAAAAGCAATCCAACAAAAATCACATGATTATCTCAAAAGATGCAAAAAAAGCCTTTGACAAAATACAACATGCATTCTTATTGAAAACACTAGAAAGTATAGGACTAGAAGGGCCTTACCCAAATTAATTCACTTATTTAGTACCATACCTTTCAAACTACCAAGAAACTTTTTTACTGAATTAGAAAAAACTATGACAAAGTTCATTTGGAAGAACAAAAGATCAAGAATATCAAGGGAAATAATGAAATAAAATGTGAAGGAAGGTAGCCTAACAGTTCCAGATCTTATAATGCAGTGGTCATCAAAATATTATGGTACTGATGAAGAGACAGAAGGGAGGATCACTAGAATAGACTTGGGGACAGTGACCTCAGCAAAACAGTTTATGATAAATCCTAAGATCCCAGCTTTTGGGACAAATCCAATATTTAACAAAAACTGCTGAATCAGAATCAGAAGGGAAACAACAAACTGGGAAAAAATCTTTATAACAAAGAACTCTGACAGGGGTCTAATTACTCAAATGTAAAAGGAGTTAAATCAATTGTATAAAAAATCAAGCCATTCCCCAATTGATAAATGGGCAAGGGACATGACTAGGCAATTTTCAGGCAAAGAAATCAAAACTATCAATAAGCACATGAGAAAGTGTTCTAAATCTCTAATAATTAGAGAAATGCAAATCAAAACATCTCTGAGGTATCACCTCACATCTAGCAGATTGGCTAATATGATTGAAGGGGAGAGTAATGAATGTTGGAGGGGATGTGGCCAAATTGGGACATTAATGCATTGCTGGTGGAGTTGTGAACTGATCCAAGCATTCTGGATGGCAATTTGGAACTATGCTCAAAGGGCTATAAAAGAATGCCTGCCCTTTGATCCAACCATACCATTGTTGGGTTGTATCCCAAAGAGATCATAGATAAACAGACTTGTATGAAAATATTTATAGCTGCACTTTTGTGGTGGCAAAAAACTGGAAAAGGAGGGGATGCCCTTCAATTGGGGAATGGCTAAACATATTGTGGTATATGTTGGTGATGGAATACTATTGAGCTGAAAGGAATAATAAACTGGAGGAATTCCATGTGAACTAGAAAGATCTCCAGGAATTTATGTAGAGTGAAAGGAGCAGAGCCAGAAGAACATTGTACACAGAGACCAATACACTGTGGTAAAATAGAATGTAATTGACTTCTGTACTAGCAGCAATGCAATGATCCAGGTCAAGGCTGAGGACTTATGAGAAAGAACATTATCCATGTTCAGAGGAAGGACTCTGGGAGTAGAAACACAGAAGAAAAACAAGTGCTTGATCATATGGTTTGATGGGGATATGATTGGAGATGTAGACATTTTTATTTAAAAACAAATTTTTTTAACCCTTAACTTTTCTGTGTGCTCCTTGGTGGAAGAGTGGTAAGGGTGGGCAATGGGGATCAAGTGACTTGCCCAGGGTCACACAGCTGTGAAGTGTCTGAGGTTGGATCTGAACCTAGGACCTCCCGTCTCTAGGCCCGACTCTCAATCCACTGAGCTACCCAGCTGTCCCTGGGGATGTAGACTCTTAATGATCACCCTAGTGCAAATATCAATAATAAGGAAATAGGTCTTGGTCAATGACACATGTAAAACCCAGTGGAATTGCGTGTTGGCTATGGGAGGGGTTGTGGGAGAGAGGAGGGAAAGAACGTGAATCTTGTAACCATGGAAAAATATTCTAATTTAATTAGTTAAATAAAATTTAAAAAAATAAAAGAAGTTTGAATTATAGTGTCCTCTTTGTTTCTATTTCTTTCTAGTCTATTCTAAATATTAATCTCTCCTTCTTGGACTCTGCATCTGTATATGTCTCTTCCTCTTGAGTTATATACATTGCTCAAACACCTAATTTGATATCTTGCCTTGTTCCCATTTCTCTATTTCCATATTATTATATATACTTACAACTCTAGATCTTATCATTTGCTCACTTCCCCTAGTACATTTATTTATTTGAGTATTCATTTTTTTTGTTTTGTTTTGGATGGTTCCTTTTCTCTTCTGTCTCTTTTAGAAATCCATTGCAGCTAGTCAAGTTATATGGGAATCACTCATATGTAAAATAATACAAAGCTAGAGATAGGAACTAGAGCTGTGATTTCTTTAGAAATGGAAACTAGTAAATAAATAAACAGCCATTACCAATTTTAGATAACACCTTCTCATCAACTTGTATGTTAGTGGGACTTGAATTCAGGTATTCCTGGTTCTTAGGCCAGCTACTTAGTCTATTATACAATATTTTTTCCAAGACAAAACAGGAAAAAAAATCTAAATCCCAGTATTTACTCTCCCCCTCCCAATTTTATGAGTCCATAATGAGAAATTATAAGAGATAAAATGGACAATATAAAATAAAGCCATTTTATCCTCAACTTTCCCATTTGGAGTCACAAAAATAGGTAGAATGAGAGGTAATCAATTCTACTGCATTTTCCCATGTTAATAAGGAAAGTAAAACATATTTAGAAAAGAAAAACAACAGTAATCTGTAGCTGAATTTTATAAAAGCAAAATCTGTACTTTGAACTTACGAATTCTTTTCATTTGATGATTTGCAACTGGTTAACATGCATGATGCTCCCAGCAACTAGCATCTACAGCAACCAAGTTGTTTCCTCATCTTGCTCTTTGGAAAACATTCTGTGAGGCCAGAGGCTAACAGCAGAAGATGTTCCTTTAATAGCAACATCTGCTTGCAATAGCAAATCAGTCTTGCATTAGTAGCTTTTTGCTTCCAGTCAATTTTTAATTATGAGGAAGTAAGTCACATGTATTTGTTTCATAATATATTTCCATGAATGGGAGGTAGTGTTAGATTTAAAAAAAAAAAAACCTTACCTTCTGTCTTAGAACAGATACTTAGTATTGGTTCCAAGACAGAAAATTGATACAGGCGAAGCAGTTTGGTTTAAGTCATTTGCCCAGGGTCACACAGCTAGGAAATGCTAAGACCATACTTGAACCAAGGATCTCCTGTCTTCAAGAGCTATCCACTGAACCACCTACTTGCCCCAGAGGGTTAGTTTTTATCATTTCTTAGCATGAAATTGAATCATAAAACTGAGATAATCATAGGCTAGCTTCATAGAATTCAATTCAATAATTTTTATAAAGTTTTATATCCCTAAGAGAGACTGAATTCTTAGAAACAATCTCTGTAGAGTACAAGTAAACTGAGAAATATATTTACATATTTAGAGAATATTATCTGGAAGAGACATTATTAGACATGTAATTCGTTGGCTCCAGAGAGCAGACCCAGGAATGACTGATGGAAGATACAAAGAAGAAGCAAATTGAAGAATGAATTTAGAAAAACACATCCTCACAAATAGAGCAAACCAAAGATAAACTAAATATCCAGTGGTCCTGGAGATAATTCTGCTGCTGAAAAAGAGGGGGTAGAGGGCGAGATAGGGGGGGTAAAATAGGGAGGGAGAGAGAGAGAGAGACAGAGATAGAAACAGACAGAAAGAGAGAAGGGAGGGAGAATATACAAAACCCTTGATTTTTATGTATCTATATAGATATACATGTATATATCTTCTTCACCCATACATGCTTTTCATGCCTATGTAAATATGTACATATATACACATTTATACATATACATGCACACACACAAGCATATCTGATGGATCCCTTTTGTGCTGTCTTGATATTACTGTGGGGCTGCCTAACAAAAAAAGATGAAATAGTCTTGAGAGCTCTATATTTGTGCAGTCTTTTCCACATTTTGGAGAAGATATTGTGATCTTCCTTTTTTTTATTATTTAGCAGCAAATACTACCTAAATAAGTGATTCCAAAAGTGTGATTAAAAAACTCTTGGAGTCCCCAAAACCATGTTAGGAGAGTCCACACAGTCCATTGATCATTGATATTCTTGTTGCACTGGTACCAAGTTGTCCCACATTTTTTGCTTTAAGCATATAATGTTAGCTAGGTCTAAAGCAGGGAAACTTAAAGCACTTCTCCACAATTTCCCCTCCCTCATACATGCCTTCTCTTCCTCACTCTCTAACTTTTCATTTATGTTTTGTCTTCTCCATAAGGATAAAAATTCCTTGATGTCAAGAGGGATTCTTCTTTCTTCTTATATTCTGAAAACTTGGCAAAGAACCTGGCACAGAATTAGAGTTAATAAATACTTATTGACTTGGTTTCCACACTAACCACTTACACTGTTCTTGTTTTTTGGTTTGCTTGTTTTTTTTATTTTGCTTGGAAGGACAAAATCATTCATGACCTGGAAAGCAATTTGAATTTCTTCCATTAGAGTATAGGCATTATAATATATAGTAAAGTAAGAGATGGTTTCAAATAACAAGAACTCTTTTCTAGATAGGAACTATATTTGTGATCCTGATCAAGTCACATAACCTCTAAGTGCACTAGGCATCTCTCTGACACCAGAAATTTTCAACTTTCATCAGTTGAGAGAATTTCCTCAACTGAGAAGGCCCCATACCAAGGAAATCACAAGTCTACTCTCTATCCCTTTTAGTGAAATTTGCTTTTGTATTGAAAATAGCTACTTACTCACTCTTCAGACTCAAAGCTATACAGGGAGAGATATTTCTGATTCCAATCATTTTATACTAACACAAACTCTTGTGGAAGAAGCCTATTCTTAGCACACTTTGCTCCTATTTATACAAGTTTGATACTTCTACTGCAAAAATGGAAGAGGGATATGCAGGCCTGGTATGTTTCATAGATTGCTATAGTCAAAAAATTCTCCAACAAATAGCCAATCTCTCAGTGATAAAAATAATGGAAGGAAGGAAGGAAGGAAGGAAGGAAGGAAGGAAGGAAGGAAATTGCAAAAAAATATATCATTGCATCCAAAATGTAGTCATATAATTAGATGAGTCAGAAAAGAAAAATATCTTAGTTTTACTTTCCCAGAAAATGAAAAACTTTAAAAACAAAACTCAGTCTATATACTTACTATCTCACCATTGAAATTTCTGGGAAAAAGGCATTATATACTATTTATTCAAATTATTTAGTGGAAAATTAGCTCTGCATTTGTCAATTTCATCACTAGACTTAGGCTTATTATCTATGCAAGCAACCTGACAGTACTATTTTTAATAAGTGCAATTAAATGAGGTACATGAATTACTTTCTACCAACAAACTATTCTGGGAAAAGGAACTTTGAAAATAGTGTCAGGTTCTCACTGATAATTTACTGAATATGTTCTGTTGGTAAATTGCTTCTGAGAATTAAAATATACACACACATATGTGTGTGTTTCTATGTGTGCATTACTATATTTGTGTGTATATATATATACA
>NW_025367462.1:0-5895 GCF_016433145.1 Gracilinanus agilis | reverse complement strand
GAGGAAGGAGGAGGAGGAGGAGAAGAGAGAAAGAACATTTTCTCACATGCAGAGGTGGCAAGCTAAAGTACAAAGATCGGGAGTGGGATAAAAGTTTATCCCAAAGCATGTATAGAGATAGTAAAGGGTACATTTAGCTGCTCTTTATGAGATCATGTCATCAGACCCAGAGAACAGGACCAGGACTACGAGTAATACCTGACATTTATATGGAGCTTTACAGCTATTATCTCATTTGATCCTCACAACAATATAGTGAAGCATGTGCTATTTTAATGCTAGTTTACAGATGAAGAGACTAAGAGATGTTAGATGACTTGACTATGGTCATCCCAGGTACTAAGAGAATAGGTAGCTAACACTGCATAGCTTCTGACTGTGATCTTTGAACAATAATGGAAAACAGGAGAAGTTGCATGTTATAATGTGGTAATATAGTCCTTTTTTTAATCACAATTTCCTTTTAAAACATTTTTATTGATACCTTTTGAGGTTACATTACCTTCATTTCCAAACACATTATTCTTCTCTCTTCTGTCCAGGGTCATCCTTCATAACACAGAAAAAAAGGAAAAAAAAAACAACAAGAAATTAGCCTAGTCAATGGAAGCTGATGGTATAAGATAGTTTCTATACTCATAATACTTCATCTTTATAAAGAAGGGAGAGAAACATATTTTCTTCTTTCTCACGGGACAAACTTGGATCATTATCATTATAGAGCATTCAATTGAATTCTTTTTATTCTATTCGTTACATTGTAATCATGGTATATATTGTTTTCTTGGTTCTGCTTACCAGATCCTTGCATCAATTCACAGAAACCTTCCTATTTTATTGATTTTCAAAAAAAGGAAAAAATGGAATCTGCAAACTGTAGTGCAATGAACTTGATGTCAATTCTTTGCAAAATTCTAAAATGTATTGTTAAAGGGTCAGATAGTAAATATCAAGAAAAGAAATCAGTGTTCACAGAATCAGCATGGAGGAAGAAGGCAGATAGGTGGCACAGTGGACATTGGGCCTAGAAGCAGGAAGGTCAGAGTTCAAATCCAACCTCAGGCAGTTACTAGGTGTGTAATTCTGGGCAAGCTAATTATCCCTATTTAATTCAGTTTCCTCATCTGTAAAATGAGCTAGAGACTGAAATGGTAAACCATTCCAGTATCTTTGCCAACTGGAGTCACAAAGAATTGGGCACAATTGAAAAACAACTAAACAATAACACCAGAGTAGGGTGCTAGATACATAGATCAAATAGAGTTTGGCAGGACTTTTGACTGTCTATTCTCATGCATCTAACAAAAATGTGGACTAGACAACAATATAGTCATGTGGATTTGAAACTGTTTAGCTGAAAGAATAGTCAATAATAGTTCAATGTCAATTTAGAAGGATGATTCCAGTGCAATGCCCTAGAGGGCTTTCCTTAGTCCTTTGTTTAACATCTTTATCAATATCTTGGATAAGAGAATAGATAGCAGGCTTATCAGACCTGTAGGTGTTGAGAGCAAGAAAGGAGAGCTAACATACTGGTTTAATATTAATATTAAAAAAGTATAAGAAGAATATCAGTATAAAAAGAAATAACCTCAACAGTTCAGAAGAATGGTGTTAAACTCAAATAGAAACAGGTGCCATGAACTCATACATAAAGATCCTTGCTTGCCATATTGACTTAGAAAAACACATATTAACATTATCCATGCTCTCTTAATTTCTTTTGTTAAATATTACCTAATTACATTCAATTCTGATTTGGCCACACTGACTGTGGTGAGACCCTCAGTTGCATGTCTGATACCTCTGGCCTAAAACCAGGTGAATCTAATTAGAAATTTAACAAACACAAATGTAAAGTTCTCTACTTAGGTTCAAAAAATCATTTTCACAAATACATGATGATTGTTCTAAATTTATTGGGAAAAGTTAGTTAGGAGTACAAGGCAGCAACCAAAACACCAATGTGATGCTATACTGCATTAAACATTACATAGTTACTATCAAAGTTAATTTATACTTTTAATGCTATGGCTATCAAAATACCAAAGATAATCTTTACAAAGCAAGATAGAATAGTAATAGATCCTTTCAAGGAACAAAGTACCTAGAAAATCAAGAGGGATGATGAAAAAAATATGAAAGGATTAAAGGGAGCACAGTATTTCCAGAATTCAAAATTATAGTATAAAATGGTATTTTCAAAACCTTTTGGAACTGGATAAAAAATATAAAAGTATCTCAATGGAACAGACTTGATATTTCTGAGAATCAGAAATAACTGAATTAAATAACAATGTTTAATAAACCTTCAAACATAAGTTATATAAGGAAGAACTCTTTATTTGACTTAAAAATTTGGGAAAACAGAAAAACCAATGTGGCATAAATTATAAGACTTAGAACAACTTTTTATGCCATATTTCACAATAAGTTCAAAATTGACATACAACCTGAATATTAAAGGTGATATAATAAGAAAAATAAAAGAAGCAAATCATACATCTTTCACAGCTGTGGGTTTGAGGTGAATTCTTAACCAAAGAAAATGATTTAAAAAGATACTTTTGATTACATGATATTGAAAAGCTTTTGTGTAATAATGCATCTAGGACAGTGATGGACAAACTTTTCAAAGATGGAGCCAAAGGAAAGGAAATGCTCATCTGTCAGTCTGTTTCTAAGACAACTCTTTCAAAGTTTCATTGTATTGTATTCATCAGATTAGGAATAATGTCCTGTGGCTGGATAGAACATTTCAGCCTTACCCCCAATCTGGCCCACAGTCTATAGCTTGCCGATTACTGATCTAGGAAAAGAAAGGCTGCAGATAAGTGAGAAAAATCTTGACATCTAATTTCTCAGATAAGGTGTGGTATCCTACACACATACACACACATACATGTAAACACAAATAGAATAACAAATATATAGTTGAATATTTTATAATTGTTACATATACAGGTATCCCTTCCACATCATGGGGGTTAGGGGCATAGCGCCCCTGTAATCTAGAAAATCTGTTTAAAGTTTCCTGACTCTCTTTTCATACCAGAGAAGTCTGATTTTTTTTCTTTTTCTTTTATGAGGTGTTTACAGCACCTTATATGCCTTTATGAGTTACTAAACTTTTTAAAGATATTTCTACATTTCTAGCTGTTGTATGTCATTTACGGATTTTCATGTTCTTTCTACAAATTTTAACTTTTTACTTATTTTAACTCAAAAAAAGAAATTGTGTATATTTATGGTATTAAAAGATAAAATATGTTGATGTTATCCAATACTATACTTATATTTTATGTATTTCTAACTTTCTAAACTTTTTCTGTGTCATCTTCTGGTCTTTGAGCATCATCTGTGGCTTCTGCGAAACTCCCCTCAAATTCCCATTTAATTTTCTGACCTATGATATATCAAAACTGTGATGGAGAGAGTCATGATGTGGAAGAGATGTCTGTTTTAATATATATGCATGTTTGTATGTATGTTTATAAATGTATGGGTATACATATATATATAGTTATTTGTGAACTATATAACTAATTATACACCATATAGCTAATTTTTTATATTGATTAGATTTCCCCTATTTCCCTTTCCTATACAATATAACTCTAACTTCAATACAATTAAAAGAACTATATAAATTCAAAAGCTGTTTCCAATAGATATGTGGTCAAAGAAGATGAACAGTTACCTGAAAAAGACTTCTAAATTATTAATAACTGTGTTAAATGATGTTTCAAATCACTAATAATAAGAGAAATGCACATTAAAACAACCTCGAGGCTTCACCTTATACCCAGCAAATTGGCAAAGATAGCAAAAGATGGGTACAGTCAATGATCACTATGAGAATGAGGAAAGACAGGAATACGAAGGCATTTTTGGTGGAGTTTAATTAGTACAACTATTGTGGAAAGCCATTTAGAAATATGTAAATAAAACAGTTTGAATGCCCATGCCTTTTGACACAGAGATTCCACGGACCTCAGGGATGTCACTGAAAAAAAGATAGGATCCATATAAACCAAGATATTTTTAATAACACTTTTTGTGGTAGCAAGAAACAGAAAACAAAGTAAATGCTCATCAACTGGAGGAATATTTAAAACAACCTGTGATATGTGAATGTGATAGAATATTACTATGTTGTAAGAAATAACAAATATGATGAATACAGAGAAGAATATAGATGGATTTACCTGAACCAAAGCAAAATAAAATAATCAGAGCCAAGAATGCAGTATGCACAATGACTTCAACAATGTAAATGGAAAGAAAAACAACATAGTAAAAAGTAAATATTGTGAAATTATAAAGAACAATCTTGGCTTTCCAAAGGGATATGAGATCTTCTCCCTCTCCACCCCTTTGCAGAGGAGAGGAACTTATCATATAATATCACTTTTTAAAATTTTAGTTGATTTTTTTGCTGAACTGTTACTCCTCTTCTTTTTTTTTCTCTTTCTTTGAATTCTTGGCTATGAAGAATAATTGTTTAGAAGGAGAAGGGCGATCAGAAGAAATCTAGTCAATGTAAATAACAAATAACAATTAATATTTGTATAGTGCTTACAATGTGATGGGTGATGTGCTAAGTGCTTTACAAATATTATTTCACAACAACTCTTTATGATAATTGCTGTTATTTTTACCATCTTACAGATGAGGAAACTGAGACTGGTAGAGGACTGCTCTAGGGCTAGATTTGAACTTGTGTCTTCTTGAATCCAGGCCCAAGCTCTACAGCACAAAATATATTGAGAAGAATCCATTAAACACACATACACACACACATACACACACACACACACACACACACACACACGATGTCTAGAACTAGGGAAATAATAGCCATGCTACTTTCTGCCATGATCATACTACATCTTGAATTCTGAACATAGCCAGCAGAATATTTTGCTAGATGATCAGGTAAATTAGAAGAAATGGCAATCATGACTACAGTTGGTGGAAGAATTATCATATGCACTAATTATAAATAATATCGGCTTTACTAATGGAGTCCTTTCTAAGATAAAGCATAAGTTAGCAGGTTTGGGGACACTGTTGAAATCTTCCCTGCCTATTTATTACATTTTTGCAACTTGGAAATAATTCTTGGATTTATGTCAAACTCATCCAGTGTTATGCATAACTAATATGATTTGAGCATTAAAATGTTTGTTAATAATATTAAGCTATGTTTATATAGCTGTTTATTATTTCTACACAATAACCCTGGGAGAAAAACAATGTAGTTAAATGTACAGATGAAGAAATGGAACCTCTAAGAGGTTAAATAACTTGGCTACAGTCACATAGCAGGAACTATGGAGACCCAGGATTCATTTTAATTGTATCTGCATTTATTAAACAAAACATTGCACTGGTCACTTGAAATACAAAAATAAAATATAGCAAACTGTCTGGCCTCTATGAACTCACATTATATAATATAGAGCATATTTTACTAGAATAATAGAAGAGGAGTAAGATAAGACAAAAAAAAGGTGTAAGACAAGATGTTTCAGGAAAATGTGAGGAGCTAGAGGACACCTTTATCTAGGGGGATTAGGGAAAGCATACTGGAGGAAGTAGCACCGAAGCCTTGACAGAAGAAGAGATTTTTGTAGGGGGAAGGTCAAAGAATGTTAGGAAAAGGGGTCATACAGAGTGCTGAGATTCATAATATTTTAGACAAGAAACAAACTTTAACTACTGATACTATAAATGTAAGTTCCTTGTCCATGGACAAAAGAAAGGACATTATTGTTGGAGAAGTTTAATTTTGCCCATCTTGACAAACTTAGTATCAATGAAATAAAGAGAGAAAAGTTTCAGAAAGGGAAGAAGAAGAAGAAGAAGGAGGAGGAGGAGGAGGAGGAGGAG
>NW_025367461.1:0-4809 GCF_016433145.1 Gracilinanus agilis | reverse complement strand
GGAAGGGAAGGGAAGGGAAGGGAAGGGAAGAACATCCATCTCACCATAACTAGCTCATCCCACAAATGGACTAGCTATGACTAGAGGAGATGTCATTTTTCCTCTTAATGTTGTTATTGTCTCTCTGATCTTGAGACTTCACAACTCGCTTTTTTCCTCATCCCTTTTTCATGCACACTTTCATTCTTGTTCCTTATTATAGTGAAAGCCCTGCAGTTTGCTCCCCATCCTAGCTAAAACCATCACACAGTAAGCAAGAGGGGCATTTCATATCCATTTATTTATCTAGTCACCCCTCTCAAAGTGTAGAGAATTTTCCTGTAGCCAGAGAGGTCGATATGATTTATTTAGTCCTGACAATAGGAAAGGACAAAGCAGGATTTGAACCCATACACCCTGACTCCAAATCCAGTAATGACTCCACTGTCCCCTGCAGCCCTGTTAATATATTCATTATAATAGGGACTCCCTGAGACCTTTGCTTCTAAGAGGAAAACTGAGTCCACTGTATACCAGAGTTCTTAGCCCACCATGAATTCTTAAATGCATAGAAGTTCATACATGTTTAACGACAATTTGGCACACACAAAGACTTCCATCACCTTTCTCAGCTAACAAGACCTCATGGTTACATTCATGCTATGGAGAAAGGGTGTACAATCCTCATTTGATCCCTGTCTTCTTGTCAGCTCACTATTCTCTTAGATTGGCTCTGAAGACATTCAAAGAGGCCTGTCAGCTCTAATTTCTCTTTGCCTTATTTGCTCATCTGACTTTCTTTGATCAATGACTTCTTACTTAATTCCTGGCACCTGGTTAGAGACCATCTTTAAAGGAAGAAACTCGAGGATCCGATCCCTTCAGAGTCTATAGAACTGCAAGAAATAGACCTTAGTCCTTGGCCATTTGGGGTTGTTCTTTTCCATTCTAAGTTAAAGAAATTGGAGCTACATAACCTAGTGAGTTCTAAGAGTCATTTGTTGTAAGGCCACGGTGATGTCTCATCATTCTAGAGCCTGGGTATTGCAGCCAGCCTAATATTGAGCTCTGAGGAGCAAAGAGTGGCCTGAACCTCAGTCAATGCTTGTTAGGATTCATAAAACAACGATGCCACTTTGGACCTTGAATTTGGTGACATCTTCTTCTGAAAGAGCTGAACCAAATGTTGAACCTAATCTGTACCTCCCCCAGGAGGCTGATATGGTAGACAGGAGATGATGCCCTCAGGGGCTTGGGCAAAATATCTGTATGTTTGTTCTTGCCATATTTTTATCTCAATATTCCCTTGAAATGCTAAACAATGTTAAGTGGTTAGTAATAGCACTGAGAGAGTGTGATGATTGTCACTGGTCCCTTAGAAATGGGGAGAACAGAACAGCTCTGAAAGAGTGGAATCAGAATCCAAACATTAACCTTGAATTTTAAACTCAATCACAAGACCTGAGTGTGAATCCTTGACTTCATTCTGTATAATCTTTGTTGTTGTTTTTTTTTAAACCCTCACCTTCCGTCTTGGAGTCAATACTGTGTATTGGCTCCAAGGCAGAAGAGTGGTCAGGGTAGGCAATGGGGGCCAAGTGACTTGCCCAGGGTCACACAGCTGGGAAGTGTTGTACAATCTTTGTGAATTTGGGAACAGCCCTATGTCTTTCTTGGTTTCCCAGTTTTCATATGAAAAAGGGAGAGGTTGGAGAAGATGAGCTCAAAGGTCTTGCATCACTTGATGTATAGTTTTATAAGGGGAAGCAATTAATCCCCCTTTCATCATGCTAATATTCATATGTATATCATTAGCATCCTTGGTGGGACTTCTTCAAGCAAAGGACAGCTTGTACAAATAGAGTCAGGAAGTTAAGATCACTTAAGAAGCTCAGGCTTAGGAGTAGGAGGGGGATTTTCTGGACATGAATTCCTTTCCTCCGGTGACCCCTGAGTCTATTGGAAGGTTTAGCTGTTTGTGTGTGGGGACTAACAATGGCTTCCTTAACTATTTAGTCTACATTATTGACTTGAGAGTTCTATCTCAATAAAATTGTGGTGGTATTCTGGGTTATACTTCCTCTCTTTTCTCCCTACCTATTCAGTTGATATAAGATGACCCAACTGGCCAGGAGAGGCAGGGGTACAAGGTGAATAAAGTCCCCTTATTGAGCCCAAGGAAATATGCCTTCAGTATATTCAGAAATTTTTAGGGCTACCCCTTGGTGGGGTGGGAGTGAAGACTTCCTGAGAAGCTTGCCACATTGGCTTGTTCCAGACTTCAGGGGTTAGACACCTTTAATTAACTTCTGGCCCTAATTACCAACATCTCTACATGATTTTTTTTCCTGGGAGAACCAAATTTCCTGGGGCTTCTCTTGGCTTCTTTTTCCTTTCCTGTTTTAAAGAAAAGAAGAAAAAAAAGTTCTCTCCCTTCCTCCCTCTATCTGCCTGTCCAACTCTGAGATAATTTCCTTCTAATCAGGAAGAGTTACCTTAGCAACCATGTTATTAACTCGTCCCATTAAATCCCCCCTCCCCCTCCTCTCCTTATTAACACTGGATTTGCAGGGAATCATTTATTTGGCAAGGTCGTCAAGATCCTGTGACGTTGCAGCCATGTCCTCAGGGGGCAGAGCAAGGACCTTCAAGGAGAGTTGGTCTCAAGGAGGTGGCATCTGCTGACCTTGGGCAAATCTATTCTCTTTAGTAATAATATTCTCTCATGTTCAGAGGATAATTCAGAGGCATAGACACCAAATAACAATCCTCCCAAGGAGAGCAAGTAAGATGGCACATCAACACATCCAAGAGGGACAGGGAAACCCCAAGGGCCCCTGGGATACAGTCTATGCTGCCAAGTGGACCTCCAATGGTCCTTGAGGGCCCTTATCTAGCTCTGTACCCACCTACAACCCTATAGCCCAAAGAATATTGATCCTTTCCAGGTCCCCAAAGAATGCACCACCTCCATCCTTTGTCTGCTTCCTCTATCCCCTAGCTGGGGTAGACTAAGGCAGAAGAAGCCAACCATTGGCCATTTTCATAACAATTCCTTCTGCTTTTATACAAGCAACCCCTCTCAGGGCAAGATGACCAACAATCAACCAATCAAGCATCAAACATTTATTAAATGTCTATTGTAGACCAGCACTGTGCTAAGTGCTAGGAATACAAAGACAAGAACAAGGTGGCCTGTCCTCAAGGAACTTCTGTTCCATGGGGGAAAGACAAGAAGTATCCCACCTAAGTAGTCACATAATGAATAGGAAATTAATACAAAGTCACTCATTAAGTGGGGAAAGAGTCCCCAGTAGCTGGGAGGGTTAAGAAAGCCCTCATATAGCATATAATCATCGAGCTGAGCTCTAAAGGAAGGGAGGACCCCCAAAAGGAGGGAGGAGGAGAGTGTGACTTAAAGATTGTGAGGCCAACTGGAGTACAGGTGCAGAGGCTGGAGATACTTAGCCAACCGCCTTGCTGAAATCTTGCTGTGATGGAATATCGCCTCTCTCCGATCTCCCATTTTACAAAAAACATCAAAGAGCGAAATAATACTTTGTTCCGGCCCCTGCCATTCTGGAAGAACACTGATAAGCTGGAGAGGCAACTGGGATGGGGCCAGCCTTGAGTTTGTTCTATCAGGATGGGGCGAAGGAACAGGGAGTGTCGAGCACCAGCCTCGTGGGGTTCTTGTGAGGATCACCCAAGAAAAGGGCCTGGCAAACCTTATGGTCGGGTGGGTGGGGGTGGACTTGCCTAAAGCTGAGAGATGTACAGACATGACTGAGCAGCCTCAGAACAGGGTGGGTTCTCCCTCACTGACTATTTCCAAGTAGAGACGGGACCGCCATTTGTGGCTATTTTAGTGGGATTTGGGAGGGAGATTTGTTGCATGAATGATTTGGACTAAATGACTCCTGAGAGCCTTTCTGGGTTTCTGGGATGATGGTGGGGTTTGACTGACTGGTCCTCAATGGTCCTGTTGGGATGTCACTTTGCCTTCCCAAGAACTCACAATTCATCCCTTTAAACATCCATTCTAGATCTTTTCCCAGGGATTCGTTGGGCACCTAATCTGTCGGTTTCAATCGTTCTGTTCAAGAATAATCAGCCTTGGGGGTGGGGTGCTGAGGGTGCTGGGGGGGAGGTACAAAGAGAAGAGTATGGGGGGGGGATGCAGGTCTGCAAGTTGAAACGCTGACAGTGTAGCAACGACAAAATTCGTTGGAAATCTGATCACAGCTGGATTCAGGGAAAGTATCTTCAAAACATCCGATGAAATTGCTAACTGCTTGTTTGACTTCATTCAAGCATTTATTTTCCAAGCCAGTCGTGTGTGTGTGTGTGTGTGTGTGTGTGTGTGTGCGCGCGCGCACACACACATATCCTCTGTCTCATGAGACAGCTAAAAAGACTAATTATCCTGCAGTACACAGTACACCGAGAGAACCCCAGAGGAGGGATTATTTGAATAAAGCAACATATTCAAGGTGCTCCTCATCTGACAGTAGTGGGGGAAACAACCTGGAATTTCACTCATGGATCCCGAGTTCCAGTTCATACCCTGCTATATGTGCCCCGCCACCAGAAGTATACGTGTGGCTATGTACGTGTGAGTGTGTGGATATTAGCTAGTGTTTTATAGTACTTACTATGTCTCTCTCTGTCTCTGTGTCTCTGTCTCTGTGTCTCTGTCTCTGTTCCCTCTTCTCTCTCTCTGTCTCTGCCTCTCTGTCTCTCTCTGTCTCTGCCTCTCTGTCTCTCTCTGTCTCTGTCTCTGTCTCTGTGTCTCTGTCTCTCTGTGTCTCTGTCTCTCTGTGTCTCTGT
>NW_025367460.1:0-7454 GCF_016433145.1 Gracilinanus agilis | reverse complement strand
CCCTCAAAAATATAATAAATTATATTTTATTATATTATATTTATATATTTATTATATTATATTTATATATAATAAATGAATGAACAATTAACCCCAAAAATATAAGTTTAGGTACAATTTAGTAACTTCCTCAGTAACCAATAGCTTTAATTCATTGTTAACTTTGATGCTGATTCAATACTCAGGCTTGATTAGAACAATTGATCTTCCTTCTTTTTTTTATTTATTCATAGTTCTTCTATACCTCCAGAATTCTTTATCGTCTTTTATGTTAATAAAACCTAATTTTTTTTTCACATGCTTTTAACAAATCTTAGAATAGCCTGAACTTTTTCACTCTACTAGCCAGTGATTCATTTTTGCTTTTTTAAAATACTAAATTTCATCTTATATCTTTGTATGAGGAAGGGGAAAAATAGTTCTGTCCTCCATACAGCATGGCAGAAGCCAAAAGAGAGATTAACCTGTGAATCCTGTTTATAGTCCTTTTTTAAAGTAAAATGGAACAATTTCCTCTTCCCTTGGCTGCCTAGTGTTTCCAGATTAATTGCTGCCATCTACATAAAATTTCTCTCCTTATAAACAGTTCTAGCCAACTTTCAGTTCACTCCCAAACCTCCTCTTAACTCTCAGAGAGGCTGCATACTTTTTTTTTCAGAATGTATATTTTAAAAAGCATTTAAATTGGACACAAAATAGCTTTTAAATAGACATATCCTGCAGTTTCTTTATAAGAATAAATTTATGGCTGTTTATTTGCCCCTTCTTTCTCCTTCCTATGTATTCTCTATGTTGTCTTTCTCCTCCTTATTCATATCATTCCCCAAATTCCATCTCTTCCAATAATCTTCCAAAATTTTGTAATGTATTAGCAATTTTCTCTTACTCAGGACCCTGATAAATCTCTTAAATCTATTAAATGCTTAAGTTTTTTCCCCCTTCTTTAATATACCACTAGAATAAAACTTAAATAGGATTAGGAAGGTGGTATTGAGGACAGAGTGTCAGATCAGGCCAATTTCTAAAAAAGTCTCAAATGTGGTCACAAATTGTTGACATGACTGAAGAACAACAAGAAATTCAATAACAACCTAAATTCCTGCACATTTTTTTCCTAAGGACTTGTGCAGAATATGGCTTTGTTAACTTAAAATAAGTTATATGACAAAATCTCAACAATACCAATCTTTCAGGACATTAGTTGATTGTGAAAATCAAAGTGTTCTAGCTCACTAAAGGCATATCTTTTTAAATGACAAAATTATTGGGGAAAGAATTAACTATTTCAAAAGGAATTTTCTTAAGTATACCACTTGCTTTCATGCTGATTTTTTTTTAGGCAAACAGGATTTAATGACTTGTCCATGGACACATAGATAGGTGTCTTGAGGCCAGATTTGAACTTAGGAAGAAGAATCTTCCTGATTCCCAGACCTGGGGCTCTATCCAATGCACCACCTAGCTGCACACAATGCCATATTCAACAGAAAATTAATAACATTGTTGACATGGAATTTAGAGACCCCCAAACTTGTGGCTTAGTGAGATCTAACGAACCCCAAGTTTTAGAAATAGCTTGTAGGCTGGAGACCCCCAAAGCTTGTGATTCCCTGTTCCTATGAGAATCCACCTTGAAGGGAATCTCAAGCTAGCAGTGGCAGACTGAATAATGGACCCCAGGGTAAATGCTAAATACCCTTTTGTCTTAGGTAGTCTTCCACATTGTATCAGAGTCTCTGTCCTAGGAAGACACACCTGGGCTGGGATCATCCTTTAGTATCCATTGTGTAAGCAGCCCCTTCCCTTACACCCTAGCCTCTGGCTAGGATTCCTTTCTGAAGCTTGATTGTAAATCCCATTCTTACCAGTATAATGTCAATCATCTTCCCCAGCCCCTGGATCTTCCCAAATGGTATATAAGTTCCCCAATTTTCTTTGTTCCTTGGAGTCCTCATCTAGTGCAGTGTTACTCCCAGGGGATCAGGGAGCAGAGCAAAGCAGTGTTCAATCCCCGGACTCTGCATAAGGCATAGCTCTGCCTAAGAGGCCTAATCAGCCCTGTTCCCCCTTTCCCTTGATTAAAGAGAGGCTTTATGACTATTTAATAGTTCCGTGTTTTTTCAAAGTTAACAACATAATTTAATATTTTTTCTGTGAAAAAGTTAGCATTCAATATTAATCATTTAAAATGTGATGTCCACTAGAATTTTTGAGGTATATTTCAAGGACTACACTATGACTTTTTAATACCAGAAATACACTGAGACTATTTGGTTTTTGTAGTTCTTTTGCATCTTTTCAAGTATTTTTTCATGTTATCCTTGGCTGTAAGGTTATCTACTTTTAATTAGTGTAGCTATTACTATGCTAATTCCCTCCCTAATTCTGGTTTTCCTAAGGGCTTGTAAACTAGCTAACCATTCATCTAAAATTTCTTTCTAAAATTAGAATGACACAGGTTAGACTCCATCTGAAGTCCTGAATCTCTTTGTAGAAGTGATGCATCTACTGTCCAGATTTTTATTGTATGGTGTCCTGAATTTAAACTCATAGGTATTGGTTCAAACCTTCACTATGGCATTTGTTAGCTCAATGAGCTCTGGTAAGTCACAACTGCTGGGTTTCTCATTTTGCTTATCTGTAAGTTAGAGTGGGGAAGGTATAGTTAAAAGAAGGTAAAAGCTAGCTTTTAATGTATGGTTCAACAAAAGTATAAAAGGTTTCTCTAATGTTATGTGACATTGATTTCACTAACTCAGTGTCCCTCTTATTTTTTTCCTGCCTACTTGCTGTTCATTATTTTGCTGGGGATCTGAATTCTGCATAGATGGGATGCTGCTAAAAATGTTACTGAAAAGAATTAACACCAAAGTCCCCAAAAGAAATTGAGCTAAATTTGGGTTTAAATACTATTCTGAGTTTTGATCACTCTCATGAACCTACATATAAAAACTTTAAAAAGTTAAACTTCTGAGTATTATGTAAACTTTTCATATATGAAAATAGAATAATTGTGTCACCAGAAGAGGAAAATTGTTATTTATTAATTCATTCATCTGAATTTAATTACCATAAGGAAGATACAGGTGAGAAGGTAACTCTTCTTAGATGTAGGAGTCCAGCTATACATTAATCTTGATTTTATTTTAAGGGTGCTCAAAAAGCTGACTCTTGTATTGCTTATGATTGATTTCTGTAAACTTGAGTTAAATTGAGCCTCAACCTTGCCAAATTCCTAGCCCTTCCCTAAGGCTACTCTCTTTAAGACTTTTCAGTTATCTCAGCCTCCTGATTTTACCAATACAATCAATTAATGTCTGTATCAAACAAACTTAGATGCCTTAGGCCATGAGAACTCCTGATCAAGGCTTTAGCTTCTCTCTTAGAATCTGGTAGTTTGTATCTTGTGATGATTACCTCATTATGTTACTGTATCAGACTACTCCTCTAATTATCATTTTTCCCTTCCCTCTATCCAGAGATGGACAAACTTTGTAAAGGGGGGGGGGGTCAAAGGAAAGGAAATGCTCATCTGTCAGTCTGTTTCTAAGACAACTCTTTCGAAGTTTCATTGTATTGTATCCTACTCATTGTATTTGTCGGGTTAGGAATAATGTCTCCTGGCCAGATAGAACCTTTCAAGGGGTCCACATCTGGCCCTTGGCCATAGTTTGCCCATCACTGCTAAAAAAAACCTGTATGTAGATTAAGGGTTAAGCTCTTTACCATCAGAGCTTCATTCCAGTGAAGCTCTTTTCCACCAAAGTTTGCTTGCTATCTAACTACCTAATGCCAGAACTTTCTTTGTGTGTTTTTATTCTTGCCTTAAGATCTCTTTCCATTAATTCTTAAACCGTAACCCATTTTCTCTCAGTTCCTGGTTCCCCATTCTGAGTGTCCTACACATCAGGAACCCCCTGTGGAGCCCCTGGACTGCTTTATTAGATATATCAGAAACTCATCTATAATTATTCATAGTCTGAGGGTTTTGAGAAACTGAAATTTAGAGTGACTTGTTCATATTGAAGCAACTCAACTAGCAAATATTTTAAACAGTGGCCTTACTCACTTCAAATCTGACCCTATATCTATTTTTCCATTTCTTTCACTACATTAAGTAGATAAGTCATGATGTTGAGTCTCTAGACCAGTGATTCTTAACCTGGGGCCCACATAAAGTGGGGTACTTTATAACACAAGTCCAGATACCCAGAAATTCAATAGTTGGAACCATTATTTATTGATTAAAAAAAAAAAGAAAAGAAAAAGAAATCTACCAGCTGGGACAGCCTTCCCTAATGGAAACTGTATCAGACTGACAATACAAGTCCGCTTATAAAGGTTACAAGATACAAGGCTATTTCCTTTCACATCCAGGTTCTTATTTGTCAAGAAAAGCCTCATCACAAACACAGGTAGTGATAAGAAGATGACACTCAGATTACTTTTCACATGTACCTAACCCTTCATCCAAAGTTAGTTATTTTTACCTTGCATTCCATCCTGACCTAATTGTTTGTCCTGATGTCCCTTTGTTGTCCATAGGGGAATTTGGACTCTGAATGACCACTTGCCTAGGTTGCTTGGCCTCCTGGAGGGATTATGTCAGTTTCCTAAATAATGCAGGAATAGATTAATATACTTCAATTCTACTTTATTCTCTTACCTATTTCATTTATTCAGACTATTTCACACAGACGACAAGATTCATGTATAGATTTCAATAGGTCTATGAACTTGTATAGGGAAAACAAAAATGCACCTTTATTTTCACTATTCTCTAAAAAAATGTAACACTTTTTTTCAATTACTTAAAAAGCTTTATTCGGGAAAGAGGGTCACAGACTTAACCAGACTGTCAAAATGGTCTATGACAAAACTTTCTGAACCCCTGTTCTAGACAAAAAATAAATTTGCTCTGGCTGTCATTTTCTAGAACTTAAATACTTTAAAGATATAAGCATGATTTTTTTCTCCACAAATAATTATTTTTACCAAATTGTTCATCTCTCTGAACATGCATAGAATCAGACTGTGGTAGAAAAAAATGCTTAATCAGGTATGAAGGAATATACATGTATATCTTTCTTAAAAGGAATTAAAAGTTGATTTAAAAATCTTTTTAGCTCTGTCAAGTAAAAAAAAAAAAACACTATCGGGTTAAGCTAGTGAACATGATGATAGAGGCAGAGATACCAAAATCCCTAGTATCTGAATCTTAACAGAAAATATGCTCTTCTGAATGCTTAATGATGGTGGAAATTGGTTAAAAGCACATACCTCCTCAAAAATGAACAAACAAAAGAACTTCATCAAATTAGAGAAAACCGCTGAAATAGAGAAACCAACATTTTTTTTTACCTCTGAAAGGAAAATGGTTGATGAGTCTAATTTACAAATTAGCTTTGGTTTCAATAGTTCTAAGTGAAAATATTCCTAAGGTTATTGTTTAATATTAAAGAACTGATCCTCTAATTATGCAACAAAGCATAGTCATGCTAAAGAACTAAAAAATCTCTGAGGAACAATTTCCCCATATATTTTCTGGCTATTTGATATAATTTAGGCCTAATTATGTTTGCTGAACTAATTTGGTATGATTTGTTTTTCAGGTACCAAGCCAGAGGTAAAGTCATAGAGTGAAATGAGCATTAAGTTTTCAGTCAGAATACCTCTAACTTTAGCCTTGGTTCTATTGCTTAATTTCTGTTTGAAAAACACAGCCTTAAAAGCAGAAAGTTGGGGGGCAAAATTCATAGCAAGTATTTATGATAAAATCTCATTTCACAAATATATAAAGAATTGAGTTAATTTTGTAAAATATGTCATTCTCCAATTGATAGAAAGTCAAAATATATGAACAATTAGTTTTTAGATGATGAATCAAAGCTCTCTATAGCCATGTGAAAAAATGCCCTAAATCACTCTTTTTTATTTTTTTAAACCCTTGTACTTCGGTGTATTGTCTCATAGGTGGAAGAGTGGTAAGGGTGGGCAATGGGAGTCAAGTGACTTGCCCAGGGTCACACAGCTGGGAAGTGGCTGAGGCTGGGTTTGAACCTAGGACCTCCTGTCTCTAGGCCTGACTCTCACTCCACTGAGCTACCCAGCTGCCCCCTAAATCACTCTTGATAAGAGAAATGCAAATTAAACCATCTCTGAGGTTACATCTCATATCTACCAGGTTGGCCATTATGACAGAGAAGGGGAATGATAAATGTTAGAGGGGAAATCAGGAAAATTGGTACACTAAAGCACTGTTGGTTGAATTATGATCTGATACAAGCATTCTGGAGAGCAATTTAGAACTATTCTCAAAGAGTGATAAAACTATATATGCCCTTTGATCCAGCAATATCTCTACAAAGTCTATATCCCTGAGAGATCAAACAAAAGAAAAAGGATGTATTTGGATAGAAATATTTATTGCCTTTCTCTTTCTTGTAGCAAAGAATTGGATATTGAAAGGCTGTCTGTCAATTGGGGAAACACTAAACAAGTTATAGTGTATGATTTTTAGAGAAATATTCATTAATTAATTAAGAATTCATTATGAAATAAGGATCATTAGCAAAATTTATTGATAGATGCATTAGAGAGACGAATGAGTTGGGTTTCTTTAAATCTGAATGTAATCTCAGAGATGATTGATGGGAGACAATTTTCCCAAGAACCTTTGGGAGAGACGGTTGGATCAACAATTCTCTTTTGGGCTGACCTGGTTCAAAGGTTGCCCAAAGAGCAGCTCTGCAAGTTTGGAAAACCTTGGTGAATTTAGATCCTGAAAAACCATCTTATCAGGCCAGAGGAGATTGTTGGTTGCGGTACTTATGCTTGTCCCAATAGGTGGCAGCAAAGTCTGACCTGTTTGGGTGGTCAAGGCAGTGGAATTTCTGACCAGCTGGAAATCAAATCTGAGCAGCAGGAAAAAGAACCCTGACTTATTCTTCTCTGTTTATAAGTTTACGTTTTAGATTAGGATAGATAGATAAGGATTAGGGATTTTAGATAAATAGGAAGAGGGGATAGCCTGGACTCTGTTTGAAGCAAACCCTCATAGACCAGACTGATTGGGTGGTTATAGATAGAAATTATTAGAATAGGGACCACACATAAACATAAGAAATACTTTTCTACCTGTCTTCCTTTTACTTTTCCTTCTTTAAATTTTATACCTATAATAAACAGAGTTTTATATAACTGGCCTGAGCCAGAATTCTTTTAGACTGCTTTGAGAAGTCATCTTTCTCAATAGTCAAAAACAGCAGCCTGTTCCCTCAAGACACAGGTCAAATACCCTTACAACAAATTGGAATGGAATATTACTGTGCCATGAGAAATGTCGAAGCAGGATGCTAAAACGTCATGGAACGACTTACATGAATTGATGAAAAGTGAAGTGAGTCTAAGAAGAGAAGGAGGAAGAGGAGGAGGAGGAGGAGAAGGAGGAGGAG
>NW_025367459.1:0-1356 GCF_016433145.1 Gracilinanus agilis | reverse complement strand
AATTGTTTCTTTCTGGCTTCTTGTAAGATTTTTTCTTTTGCTTGGAAACTCTTGAATTTTGCAATGATATTTCTTGGTGTTTTCCTTTCTTGATCGAATGTCGCAGGTGTTCTATGGATCCTTTCAATGTCTATGTTGCCCTCTTGTAGGACTTCAGGGCAATTTTGCTGAATTATTTTTGTTAGTATGGAGTCCAGGTTTCTATTAATTTTTGGTTTTTCTGGAAGACCGATTATTCTCAAATTGTCTCTTCTAGACCGGTTTTCTTGGTCTGTCACTCTCTCATTGAGATATTTCATATTTCCTTCTATTTTTTCAGTCTTTTGGCTTTGTTTTATTTGTTCTTGTTGTCTTGAGAGATCATTAGTTTCTACTTGCTCAATTCTAGTCTTTAGGGATTGATTTTCAGCTATAATCTTTCAGTTTTCAGCCATAATCTTCTGGTTTTCGGCCATAATCTTCTGGTTTTCGGCCATAATCTTCTGGTCATTTCTGGAGTTCAATTTGCTTATCAGTTCATTTGGTTTCTGAGCCTCACTTTCCAATTGCATGATTCTACCTTTTAAACAGTTATTTTCTTGCCAGATCTCTTCCATTTTCCTCAAAATCTCAGTTTTGAACTCTTCCATAGCTTGTGAGGAGTTTTCCTTATTTGAGGAGGGTCCGGATGCTTGTTTGTTCTCCTCCTCTGTTTGCTCGGTTGTCTGGATTTTCTCTATTTAAAAGCTGTCGAGTGTTAAAGACTTCTTTTTCTTGTTGTTATTCTTTCTCTTCTGAACTTCCTGAGAATGAGTAGCCATCATTACCCCAGCAGCTTCTCAGATTTATCCTCGCTCTCAGTGTCTGTCCGCGATCTATTGGCTCCTGAGGTGTGAGTTCTGGTTTTTTCCAAGGTCAAGCCCCCTGGTGGGCCCCCTTGCTTGATCCTCTGCCGGAGGTTTCTTTACAAGTCTTAGGGCGCTGCTTCCACAGTCTTATACCCGTTCACACTGGTTCCCCACTTAGGCTTTAGTTCCTGGCTGTGTCTGCCTCCACCCACGCCTCCGCAGTGCCTGCGCTCTGCTCAGCCTGTGCTGTGCGCTCAGGGTCCTGCTCCTGTGCTCAGATTTCGCCTGCGTTTTTTGGCTTAATCCTGTCCTAAGTCTTGCTGCTCTCAGGAACAGGCCCCGGAGCTGCCAATGACTCCATGGGTGCCCCAAACTTGCTCTATTTCTTTTTAGCTGGCTTCGGAGCTACAGGTGTTGTGTGTGGAGGGGGTAGGGGTGGGGTGGTTACTCAGCCCGCGATTTCGTGAGGGCTGTTTCACCCTTTTATAGCATGGAAATGCCTCGATTCCACGTACCTTCCACGCTGTGC
>NW_025367458.1:0-6140 GCF_016433145.1 Gracilinanus agilis | reverse complement strand
TAACAGCAGAAGAAATAGAATACCTAAATAATCCCATATCAGAAAAAGAAATTGAACAAGCCATCAAAGAACTCCCTAAGAAAAAATTGCCAGGGCCTGATGGATTCACAAGTGAATTCTCTCAGACATTCAAAGAGCAACTAATCCCAATACAATACAAATTATTTGATATGATAAGCAAAGAAGGAGTCCTACCAAATTCCTTTTATGACACAAATATGGAACTGATGCAGAGCGAAAGGAGCAGATCCAGAAGAACTCTATACACAGAGACTGACATTCTGTGGTAAAATCGAATGTAATGGACCTCTGTACCAGCAGCAATACAATGACCCAGGACAATTCTGAGGGAGTTATGGTAAAGATGCTACCCACATTCAGAGGAAGGACTGCAGGAGAGGAAACATATAAGAAAAACAACTGCTTGAACGCATGGGTTGGGGTGGACATGATTGGGGATGTGGACTCGAAACTACCACACCAATGCAACTACCAACAATTTGGAAATTGGTCTTGATTAAGGACACATGACAAAACTAGTGGAAATGCGCATGGGTAGGGGGGGCGGGGGGGGGGGTTGAAGGGGAAAGGAGGAGCATGAATCATGTAACCATGTTAAAAATGAATATTAATAAATGTTTTAAAAAAATAATTATTAGACTTATTGAACACTATATTAAAAGGAAATTGGGCATCATATTTCAGGAAATTTTTAAGGAAATTTGACTTGATATTATTGAACAAGGGAGTAAAATAGAAATGGAATGAATATATCAATCACCTTTTGAAAGAGAACCAAAAATGAAAATTTGAAGAAATGTCAAAGTCATATTCCAGAGTTCCCAGATAAAGGAGAAAATACTGCACATATCTGGAAATAAATAATTTGAATATCATGGAGTCATAATCTAGACCAGTGATGGTCAAACTGTAGCCGGCAAGCCAGATTGAGGGCTGGGAGTGTGTGCTGAAATGTTCTATCTGCTCATGCTACATTATTCCTTATCTGACAAATACAATGAGAAGGATACAATATAATGAAACTTCAAAAGAGTTGCCTTAGAAACAGACTGACAGATGAGCATTTCCTTTCCTTTGGTCCCCTTTTAAAAAGTTTGCCCCTCATTTATCTAGACAATACAAGGTTTAGTATCTTCTATATGAAAAAATCTGAGGGTTTTAAATATGAAATTTTAGGGGCAAAGGCGGTAGGATTATAACCAAAAATCATCTATCCAGCAAAACTGAGCATAATCATGCAGGGGGTGGGGGTGGGGAAATAGATATTTAAATAAATAGAAGAATTTCAGGATTTCCCAATGAAAAACCAGAGCTGAAAAGAAAATTTGACTTTCAGATAAAAAATTTACTTAAGTACAAAAATGTAGAGAGGAAAGAGAAATCATAAGGGATTCATTAAATTTAATTGTTTATATTTGCATGTAGGGAGAAACTATTTGTAACTTCTAAGAACATAGTAATAAAATTAAAGAGTGAGAAAAAGGGAGTCAATGGGTGAAAGGGAAGGGAGATTAAAGAAGAACAAAATTACTTTTACAGTGGAAAAGAAGATGGGTGTAGTAGGCCATGCTTGAAACTTATTCTCATGATATTTTCCTCAAAGGAATATTCAGCTGTCTATAGAAATCTGTCTTATTTTACAAAGAAGTAAAATGGAAGGGGAAGAAAAGAAGGTGAATGATAATAGGAAGGTGGGCATCTTGAATGAGTTGGTGGTAAGAAGCAAAACACATTTGAGGAGGAGGCAGATGAAAAGGAGGGAAGGAGAACAAAAAACAAGGAAAATATATGATAAATATATTAGGGGAGCATGATATAGTTTACCCATCATATCTATGAATAAGGGAAGACTTTATGAGCAAACAAGAGTTAGAAAGCATTATAGATTGTAAAATCACAAGTTTGATTACATTAAACTTAAAAACAATATGCAAACAAATCTAATACAACCATGATTACAAAAAGAGCAGAAAACAAGATTTGTTTGTTTGTTTTTAATAGCAATTCCCTCCAATAATGTCTCATTCCTCAAACAATACATAGAGAGTTGAGTTGAATAAATAAACTGTCAAAGAACATGAAGAGTCAATTTTCAGAAGAAGAAATAAAAACTTTCTATAGTCATATAAAAATGTTCTAAATCACTATTAGTTAGATGTATCCAAATTAAAATAATTCTGAGATAAAACCTCACACTTAACAGATTGACTAAAATGAAAGAAAAGGAAAATGATGAGTGTTGGAGGATATTTGGAAAAATCAGCATACTAATACACTGTTGGTAGAGTTCTCAACTGATCTCACTATTCTGGAGAGTAATTCATAACTATGCTCAAAGGGCTATACAAGTTAATTTACTTTTGGACCTCCCCACCCCAAAACTACATTTAGGTCTATATTCCAAACACATTTTTTTAAAAAACAAAAGGATGAGGGACCAGGGGTGGAGCCCAGATGGAGAAGAAATGAAAAGAACAGCATTATTACACCACAAAAATCCTCTCCGACCAAGAATAAAATATCACCACAAAAAGAATAAAGGAGTAAAAGAACAAACAAGGAGATAGAGTGAAACAAACCTCAAAAAAAAAAAAGAAAAACACAAAAAGTAGGCAGAGACAATCTGGGGAATGGAAGTGAGAAGGGAGCAAAGCTAGCAGGAGGCATAGCAGCAAGTAAAGAGCAAGCCAAGAGCAAACCAAATGTCTCTCACAGGTTTTAAGCTTAAGCTATACCTAGTGGGCAGATCCTGAGATCCTGCTGAGGCAAGTAGTAGTCCAAGCCAACTCACATTCCTTAGAACTTCAAACCTGTGGAAAAGTGTAGAGTCAGCCCAGGGCGATCTGGCCTGAAGGCGGCTGATCTGCATGGGCCCAGAGCAAAGCCAAGAATCCCAGTCTGGTCTTGGGATGAGGACATAATTAATGGTTTGGGGTAAGGACACAGTTCTCAGGGGAAGCCTCCCCAGGATCTTTTAACCAAAAACTAAGAGTGGAGCTCTAGGACAGAGCAATCAAGGGTGTGACTGATTAAATCAAGAACACCTTGAGACCAAAAAAAAAAAAAACACAAAAAAACAACAAAACAAAACCAAAAAACAAACAAACAAACAAAAAACTTGAGTCTAAGCCTGTACCTAGAATTTGACCAGTACCTGACCTGATCAAATTCAGGCTGAGAACAAAAGCTTAGACCCAAGCCTGATTAAAGTCTTTAAGTTAGCAAGATCTCAAGGGTCAATTGAGTCAGTGGGGGAAGTGGGGGCAAACTATCAGAGCTCTTAGCCCTCAGACTATCTGGTAAATAGTAACAACCCAGAAAATATGTCAAAAATAACATCAAGGAAGGACTGAAGTTTAAAAGGGCACTCCAACTTCCCAGAAAACACAGCCTACCTATAATTAGATAGGGAAAATGAGCAAACAACCAAAAAAACACCAAACTCTAAAGAGTTTTTATGGAGACAAAGAGCAAGGTGCAAACACAGAAGGGGACAGTGAAAGCAAAGGAAATACACACAAAGTCCAAAAGAAAAATATGGATTGGACACAGTCTGGAAGAGCTCAAAAAAGACTTCATAAACCAATTAAGAGAGGTAGAGGAAGAGTGGGGAGGAAAAATGAAAGTGATGCTAGAAGAAATGGACCAATTGAAAAAGGAGAACCAAAAACTGACAGAGGAAAAAGAGGTTTTAAAAATCAGAATTGACCATTTAGAAATTAATGAATTCATGAAATATCAAGAAACAATAAAACAGAAGCAAAGGAATGAAAAAAAACAGAGGAAAACATAAAATATCTTATTGAAAAAACAAATGACTTAGAAAATAGATTCAGGAGAGACAACTAGAAAAATATTATTTACTCATTTGTAGGCCTAGCTAATACAATAAAAATGATCATTCTTCCTAAATTTTTTTATTTAATCAGTGCCATAACAATCAAACAATAAAAATCAAAATTATGTTAAAAACCTTGAAAAAATAATAACAAAATTAATCAGGAAGAACAAAAGAACAAGAATATCAAAGCAATTAATGAAAAAATGTGAAGGATGGTGGCCTAGCAGTACCAGAACTCAAAGAGTACCATATTGCAGTAATCATAAAAAGAGTCAGATATTGTCTAAGGAATAGAATAGCACATCAGTGGAATAGATTAGAGATAAATGACCTTAGCAACCTAGTGTTTAATAAACCCAAAGGTCCCAAGTTTGAGGATAAGAACTCACTATTTGACAAAAACTGCTGAAAAAATTGGAAAACAGTAGGATGAGAACTAGATATAGATGTATATCTCACACTCTATGCCAAGATAAGGTCAAAATGTATATCTGATTCAGACACAAAGGATGATAATATAAGTAAATTGGGGGAATATAGAATAATTTACATGTCATATCTATGGAGAAGGGAAGAATTAATGATGAAACAAGAACCAGAGAATATTAAATGTTGTAAAATTAATCATTTTGACCATATTAAATTAAAAAATTTAAAGACATAAGCCCAGTATAATCAAGATGAGAAGGAAATAACCAACTGAGGAAATTATAATACATTTTTTCTGAAAAAGGGCTCATTAACCAAATATATAGGGAATGAAGATAAATTTACATGAATGCAAGCCATTCCCTAAATGACAAATGGTCAAAGAACATGAAGTAAATTTCAGATGAAGAAATAAAAGTGATCAATAATCATATAAAAAAAAACTCCAAATCATTCTTGATTAAAGAAATGCAAATTAAAATGACACTAGGTACAACCTCATACCTATCAGATTGATTAACATGATAGTAAAGAAAAGTGATTAATGTCAGAGATATAAGCATTGAGGACTGTAAAACTGAAAAGACCTTGAACCCCTTTAAACTACATAACCCAAACTCCCTTTCACCATACCCATAATTCCTGTAGCCTTTTCATATTGGTCCTTGGTTTTCGAGGGCTGGATTGTAATGGGTTTTGTGGCGTGGTCATGGGGCTTTTTGGACAGGAGGAGTTTTGGTGGAGGGTGAGTTGGGACTCTTTCCCTGCGCTTTTAATAAATCCTTATAAATATCATACTTTGGAAACATTGAATATTTTAAAACTTGCAGTTTGGCGACTTATGAAAGGACCCCAGAATCTAGCCTCAGATTCCCTGTGGAAATAGTTCCCAGCCGGGTCTTCCCAGCTGCACCCTACCCCACACCTCCCCCAAAGGTGGAATTTTCTGCTCTTTTTAAACCTTTGCCAAGCTGCTGCCTCCCACCTATTCCCCCGCTCTGTGCATTTTCCCTCCCAGGGCGTCCCTCATGTGCCTTCCTACTCTCCACCCTTGTATTGGGCCCTCAGCTGGCTGCTGCCTCCCGGAGCCTTCCATGTGGTTTTCCCAGTTCCCTGGGATGCTGGCTCTTCCTCAGCTGAAGCTGTAAAAGTCTCAGACTGCTTTCAGCCCCAAGCTGCAGCCGACACCAGACTTAAGCTGCTTCATCTACTATTGTAGTTTCCTGCCACTATGCGAGCCTCTTTGGGACCATTCAGCTGGCCTGCCTACTACTTCTGTGATTAGAAAGCTTTAAAGCACCCCAGCCCCTAGCCCCTGCTCAAGAAAGAGCCTTTTAACCTGCAGAAACCCCTAACCTCTGCTGGGCTTTTTGCCTTGGTGTGGAGAGGTCCTGACCTTCTTTAACCCACCCCAGCCTGCTTTATAGCTTCCTCACTGCCAGACTTGGATTTCAAAAAGCAAGGTAATTGCTTTAACTCCCAGTTTCTGACTGTGAAGGCTTTTCGAGCAAATCTGCCCTGTTTTGTAGCCATATCCTCCATTTTGGCTTCTGGAAAACACAGTCACGCCCCTTGCTCCCATCCCTACCCTAACCATGCCCCTTACTCTTCCTTGTTGTAGAGTGACCACTTAGCCACCAGAGGTCAGTAAAGAGCACCAAAAAAAAAGCCACCATTTTTTTCCTTTTTCTGTTTTCTTCCCCCTTCTTCCTGCTGAGCTATAGGTGGTGTTTTTTTTTTCTGCCACAAAAGGGCAACAACAACAAATAACTAAATAAATAAAGGCATTAATTTTTTAATTAAAAAATAATAATTTAAAAATTATATATATACAATTATAAACTATATA
>NW_025367457.1:0-5986 GCF_016433145.1 Gracilinanus agilis | reverse complement strand
ATATATTTATTTATTTATTTATTTATTTGTTTGTTTGTTTTGCTTTTTATTTCCATTTATTCTATAGTTGACATATGTTATAAGGGTCCTGGTGATATGAGGAGCTGAAGTTGAGTGTGTGTGTGTATAAGTATAACACTTAAGTTGTGATAGTGAAACACAAAGGGCCAACAAGATAGTTGTAGTGAATCAGTTAAACTCAACTTCAGAATAACAGTGTCCCAGACTAGCCAGTCAAATGAAGAATCTGTGAATAGGATTGTACAGATACTTCTAACTGACTAATCTGGCCTAGTAGGATAATGCTAGAAGTTTGACTGTGGATTATATCTTGCTATGAATGTTACTATTCTCCTTTCCCTCAAATGCCTCAGGGATACAATGACTAAGCTTAGAAATAGAGTTGACACCAATCTAGGTTAAGTTCAAAGATTTAATGTGCTTCAGGCTTAGGAGGGGAGCAGGGAAAATAACAGGGAAGGAGGGAAACAGGAAGTTCTTGATCTAAGCTAAAGATGACAAAGATGGCATTTGAATTGAAGGTCATCAGGATTATTTGTAGTCAATTGATAATTGCCAATTGCCAACCTGGCAGAGCCAGACTGGTTCACCCAAATCAGATTACTTGCTGAAGGATGTTGTTGTTTCTTCTTAGAGTATGAAACAGGAGCAGGTTACTCAGTATAAAGGTATCACAGGATCTGGGACTGTGAGATTGGTCAGTGGAGTTTGCTGGTAATTCAAGTTGACAAAAGGCCTACCCTCACCACCACCAAAACAAACCTCCCACATCCCCGAATATCTCTGATTGAGACCCTGTCTCAGTTCAAATCCTCCCTTTTATACTTGAGCATCAACTGACTTGGCACAAGCCAGCCCCTGCCAGGCTCAGTCAATTCCATGTTCTAATCAGGTAACTGTCTATCATCTTGCTTTCCATATTGCTTTGCAAAATATCATTCAGCCCCTGCCAGGCTCAGTCAATTCCATGTTCTAATCAGGTAACTGTCTATCATCTTGCTTTCCATATTGCTTTGCAAAATATCATTACACATAAACACTATGTATACACACATAGAAATATATGTGTATATATACATATGTATGTATATTAGTATGTGTATACACACACAGTGAATGGAAGGTATTTTACAGATGAAAACTAATCACTTTTTGGTTGCCATATATTTTAATACACCTTTCAAGGAAAGGCTCTTTATTCCTTGAGCACAGCTTGATGTTGAGATAATCCAAGAATCTATTAACTGGTTATCCCAATTGATCTTCCTTTCTCCTGAGAAGAGAAAATGTAGTTGGAAAGGGTGGGCCAAGGGGGAGGAGCAATAGAAGGAGAATTTGAACTAAATCTTGGAACAATCAAATCAAGTCAACAAGCATTATTAGACACCTACTATGTGTCAGGCAATGTAGTGAGGATGGTGAATATTCTAGACATGTAGGATATGATTTTTAAAAAGCACAGAGTCAAGAGATAGGATGCGAAAAGTCCAATGCTGCATGATCATGGAGTATGTGACACATAAGAAGACTGGAAAGGCAGAAAAGGGGCAGGTTATAAAAGGCTTTAAATGCCAGAGAACTTTATAGTTGATCTGGAGGTAATAGGAAAACACTGGAGTTCATTCACTCAGGGAAGAGGGGAAGGATACAATCATCTCTTCACTTCAGAAAAATCACCTTAGCAGCTGTATGGATAATGGTTTAGAGTTCAGAAGGATGCCAAGAAATAAATTAGAAGGCTATTGCAAAAGTCCAAGTAAAAAGTGATAAGGATTTATACAATGGTAGCAGCTGTTTGAGTGGTGAGAAACATAAAATAGATATTTAGGAGGTAGAAATAATAAGATTTAGCAATAGAATGGATATATTGACTGAGTGGCAAAAAAAGGAGGCAAGGATAACAATGAAGCTGCAAAGCTAGATGGGAGAATAATGATGCCTCCCATATTAGCAGGGAAGTTTTGAAGAGGAGAAAGTTCAGTTTTAAACATTCTCCATTAGCATCCCTGCTTGGTTTGACTCCAGGGATCATCATGTAGGATCACCTTAAATCTTATCACCATCCAGTTTGACTCAAGATTTTGATATTTAACATTTTCTCAATTCCCTCAGTTCCCTCTTCCCTGTGACATTAGAAATTTGGGAGTCCTTGAATGGATCTTGAGGTCTCTGGTCTAAACTTCCTGTGGACATTTAGGGGGCTTGAAAAATACATTTCGCATGATTCCTCTTACATAATACAGATGGGCAGGAAGTGTGATTACATACACAGAGGTATAAAGACTCAGAACTTGATCGGGACACTCTCTTTCCTAGGAAGCAGCCAGGAGGAAAGCATAGCGGGGCATTTGAATTAGATCTTAGCAGGCATGTGGTTTTTTTAATTACCAATATGGATTACAATAAAACCCTAATATCTTTAAATATATCCTTCTATATTGATTTTATTTGTTACAGTTTTGGCAATCACTTTTGAAACTCTCAATTTTTCTGATAGCCTACTGAGCCACACAACTCTGGAAGCATTTAGAATCCTCTCCAGAGCTATTGACCTACTCTTGCCGTTTTGGAGTTTTGGGTTTTATTTTTTTCTCTTCTCCCCGTTCTCCCCAGCCATGAGGCTTTTCAAGGGAAGGGTAAAGTGTATTTGTTCACAAATGCCACGTTTTTGCTGATAGCAGTAGTTTATTTTTGCCTGCTGATCATTATCTTTCCGATTCCCTTGGACACTGCCAGCCGGCTGAGCCTGAACCCACCCTGGGGGGGCAGGGAAGCCACTTCTGGCTTCTGACCTTCCCCACCCCATCCCCGAATGCCAGTCTCTGCCGCCCAGTGCTGCTGCTGATGCCTCTGCTGCCGACCCCTGCTCTGCCCGCTGTCTCCCACTTCAGCTGCCCCACCTATTGAAGCTGCTGCCTGAGTTCCAGCTAATGCTGCTGCTGCTACCCCAGCCGCCACTTAAGACTTGGGAAGTATACAAAAAAACACTTCTTTCTCATTTCACACACCTGGGACTTTCCCAGGGGTGTTTCCTCATAGACATTAATGACTTTTAACCTGAAGAGAGATTCTCTAGCCCCCTTTCTCCCCCACAAGCCCTCCACATGGGATCTCTAACCGGCGACTTTTCTAGCCCCTACCCGAGTTGGCTTCCATGTTGGCCCTAGCTTTTACTCTTCAAACAGGAAGTAGAATGGCAAGTGTGGGCCACATTGCCTATTTCAAATTATTTCTTGCGATTATCTTGCCTCAACTTCAGGAAAGGAATTCACACACATACCCCTACTCATGCTGGGCCTGCCCAAGACTCTGAACTATATATCCCTTATGGAGTCATCCACACCGTACTCAGTGCAGAGCTCAGTTAGAAGGAATTTAAATTGGATTTAAAGATGGATTTTAAACCTCAGACTGAATGAGTTTTTTAAAAGTCTCTGTATCATTGTATTTTGCTGATTGTTGTTTTGTTGATTTTTCTGTTACACTGGATCATTTTAAGCTACTGAAGTTTTGGCTGCTAGATTAATTCTGTTTATGATTTTATTGTAACTCCCAAATAGTGAACAAATCTATTAGAATTAGCAAAAAGGGTTTTTGACTGCATTGCTTGTAATCTGTTCTTTATATTATTGTATTTCTTTAAGGTTTCAATTTTTTTAAGTTTACCTGTATTAATATAATTCTTTTATCTGTACCATTTATGAACATCTTAAACATTTTTTAAGTTGTAAACAGCCCATGCATCCTATGTATACTGAAATTACCATGCCTTAAGTTTTTATTCTATCTTGATAATTGTATACAACCTTGAAGAATATGATGCCTTAAGAATTTAAATTGCAATTTTATAAGAAGTCTTAAAAATTGACATTATGATTTTATAGCAACTTCTGAATGGATGATGGGTTTTATATATTTATTATAAAAAATGTTGTCTTAAAGGGGTAGAGGAAACAAATGGAAGTTACCTGCCCAATCTTTTGTATATTACACAGGAAGCCAGGAGAGCTTCTGTATGCTTGATGTTTTGACTTGCTTTCCTCATCAGAAGGAGCTAGAATTCCTGGGGATAACTTAGACTCAGAAGTTTTTTTAATCAGAATTTTTTAGGCTTTACCTCACAATTGCCATGGAGGCAGTAACAGAATTTGTTGAGAAAATATCTCAGCCAAGGCTGAATGATTTATTATACCTGTTGAATTTGTAACAAGTATACAATTTTTAAACATCATAGCAAGTGGTTATAATAATGGGTTTGTTTGCTATTTTCTTTAAATGTGTTATTGGAAATTATGGTACTTTATTTGAATGTGCATTACGAATCTGCTATTTAATAAAAGACATTTGCAGAAATGGATCTCATTTTTGGGTAAAAAAACCTTTCACTAATTCTAAGCTATATACTTTTTATTTTTAAAACATTCTTTTATTATTTTTTCTTTCTATGTGCAATACAATGTGTTTTTTCTAATTTTTATACTTGAAAACATTGTAATTTTCCCTGAATTTTTAATTTTCTTATTGCTTTTCCTTTTAATTTTTTAATAGAATAATTGACTCTTTTCCCTTTTTCTCATTTTTGTACTTAAAGTACATATAATCAATGTTAGTCCTTTTTGATTTTACAGTAATATAAGTTGAATATGAATATATATTTGCTATATTATTAACGCATACCCAAAAAGCCTTAGACCAGTGGTTCCCAAACTCTTTGGGCCTACTGCCCCCTTTCCAGAAAAAATATTACTTAGTGCCCCTGGAAATTAATTTTTTTTTAATTTTAATAGCAATTAATAGGAAAAATAAATGCACCTGTGGCCATCACTGCCCCACTGGATCACTACAGCACCCACTAGGGGGCAGTGGCACCCACTTTGGGAATCACTGCCTTAGACTATAGTAACCTGCCAATTATTGGTAAATATTATGGGGCTGTGATTAATGTCTCTCTATCTGATTCCAGGAGAAGGGAACAAAAGAGCCACAAGGTCAAGGAGACCACCCAGTTCAAATGGGATTGGTGAGAAACTGCACAGTGCCTAGCAGCAAAAGGTCAAAAAAGACCATATCAATCCAGGTAGGACTGTTGAACTTTTATGCAAATACTGAAGGGCTTGAAAGTAGTGTTTGAGGTTTGGGTTTGCAGCTTTTCTGACATATGTTAGAGGCCAGACTTCCCCTGAGCTTCATTCCTAGCCAAACACCTAAGATTGGCTATTGGAGCTCATTCCTGAGAAGGTAAAGGCAAATCAGACCAGGGAAAGACATTTCCTTTGCACACAAATTTGGTCCTGTTATTTCTCTTATATAGAGAGAATGGCACCTTTCTGTAGTCCTAGCTCCTGAATGGGTAATTGCAAACTGCTTAAATCACTTTAATTGAGCCTTGATTCAAGGACCTGTTATAAGTTTATTTTTCCTTACATTTTTTGCACATAAGACTTTGACATTTTACATTTCATTCACAAGTTAATTTTTTTCTCTTTTATTTGGATTTTTTTTTCTTTTGCCAATTGATTTCATACAGCCCCATGACTCAGCCATGTATCCTTAGCTGGCCTGGGGTACCCTCTTCAGGGGAGAATGTGTTATTGACTCTCCTTGGGGGATTGGGAGGGGGTAAGTTTTATAATCATAATGTCTGTATTATAATCTATAATGTAAAATTTAAATTCTTTGAGAGTAATTGTAGGATAAGAAGTTTGCCATCTCCCTAGAATCCAGACAATGAACCTTTTTGGAGAAGGCACCATGAAGATGCCTGAAGAACCTTCACTGAATCACGAAGATCCAAATAAACTTTGGGGTGCAGTTGATTAAACTATGGGGAGTCGAATGCATTTGTTTTGAACGTATGCTCTTATGCCAAAGGGGACTGCCCCTAATTGGCTCTTTGTCAATGCAGCTAGCAACCATTGTCATTGTTTTTGTCCTCTTTTCTTTTTATCCTCAAATTTATGTAATT
>NW_025367456.1:0-1182 GCF_016433145.1 Gracilinanus agilis | reverse complement strand
CCCCCCCCCCATACCCTAGACAGGGGAGAGAGAAAATACTCCCATTGGGCTGTTGGGCAGGGAGGTGGGTGATGAGAGGCATATGTGGAGAGGGGGAGGAAAGTGGCTGGAGTACTCCACTCCACTCCCCTCCAGCTACATGTCACACTGTGAGCTATGCTTCCCTCAAACCTAGCTCCTCTCCAACCTCACCACAGGAATCACCTTCATCACAGACTCAACAGTCTATTCCTCACCCTCACATAGCATGTGAGATCCCCCTGCTCCCCTAGCACCTTACCCCAGACTGGGGAGGGAAGAAATACTTTCATTGGGCTGCTGGGTAAAGGGGCAGAGGAAGTGAAGAATGTCCTAAGGCGCATGGAAAGGGGGAGAGGAAAAGCTCCTCCCTGAGTCCCTCTAGCTTTCTAGTAACAAACTGGTGGGCAACTGCAAGTGTGCTCACAGAGAGGGCTCTGTGTCCTTTTTTGGCATGCATTCCATAGGTTCACCAACACTGCTCTAGTGCAAAGAACAATCCTCCCATTGACTAAAGGTTTCCCATTTCCTGCTGTGCCTGTCCTTTGAGGGAAGAGGAGTAGTACCCTCCACTCAGTGATAAACATTCTCATATCTAGTCACATAAGTGACTCTGAACTCCTATCATCCTGTTGAAAAAAGATAATATTAGGAATGGGAATAATAATAAACTGGGACACATCCGCACCTTACAAGGGAAAGACAGACAGAGGAACACAGGTAAACCGAATAGGGATGTGAGGTTTGGGAATGGCAGTTGGCCAGTAACTGCCAACCTGCCAACCAGGGAAAACCAATGAAGTAGGTTCTTTTAACTAAGAAGAGACAAGAAGTGCTAACAAACTGGGTTTTATTTATAATAACTGAGGGAAGTAGGGAGAGGGGTATTTTTATTCTAAAGAATAGCCTAACTAACTAGATTTCTAACTAAGTCTCTAACTAAACTAGGAGGGGCTGAAGAGGGGATCTCATAGTACAGGTTCAGAGATGCTCTAAGCTGGTCAAAGATGTTACAGGACAAGTTCAAAACAGCCAGTTACTCCAAAGCAGACTCCAGAGAGTAAGGAAGATTGATCTGCTGTCCACCAACAGATAACCCAGTCCTTTCCTCAACCTAGGCCATGATGTTTCCTTGAAGAATATTCTTCTCAGTGGTATCCCCAC
>NW_025367455.1:0-3559 GCF_016433145.1 Gracilinanus agilis | reverse complement strand
TATATATATATATAATATAATTTCCCTATTTGATATACTTCAAAGGCTTTCTTATGCTTCTAGAATCATATAGAAAGTCCACCATTTAGCTTTCAAAGTTCACAAGAACTTGATCCCAACATATCTTTCAAATCTTATTATATTTACTTATACTTCCTTAATCTATAGTCAAACCAAACTGGCCACATTACATGATATTCCAGATTCCATCTTTGCCCTTTTATCTAACTGTCCTACATGACTTGAATGCTTTCCCACCTCACTTTTGCCTCTTAAAATCTATTTCCTTTAAAACCCTTCTCAAAAATGTATTTTATAGTAAACCTTTCTTAATGCTCCAAAGTGTTAGTGACCTCTCCCTTTCACATCCATTTACCTTTCATTTATTGTGTATTTATGCTATATGTGGTTATTTATATATAAATGTATATATACATATACATATATACATATATGTATGTTGCCTCTCTTCAGAAAATGTAAGCTATTTGAGAGCATGGACTATTTTATTTTGATCTTTGGATCCATAGTGCCCAGACCAGGGTCTAGAGTATAGTAGATAATTAATAACTACTTTTTGATTGGTTGTTTGAATCTTCTTTAGGGCCAAGATTTCTCTTTGGCACCATTGAATGAGCTTTCATCATTGTTCTGCCTCAGTGGCTGCCTTCAACGGTTGGATTTGGGTCAATTGGGCCATACTAAACTGGCATGCATATGAAAGTACCCACTCTTACTTCCTGCCTATACCTATATGTTGCTCTTAAATCAAAATGAATATTCAGTGGGAACATGTGCTTGGCTCAGAACACATCCATTCACTACACACAGAATTTCCTTCAGTTTGTACAAGCCAAGGAAAGGCTGTGATGGCAATAACGTACAACTGGTTTTCATTTTTTAGCAATGATGTAGGTGATCAGCTCTAATTTATGTTATTCCCTTAAAATTAATTAGTTTGACTTATAGCAAGCCTTCTTTACTCATACAGGTTATATTTAGTCTCCAGAAAGAATGAACTTAACAGAATAGCAATAAAGTGAATTAGTTCAGATTGTCCCTAAGCCATTCCCAATTCTATAGCATATATTTTAAAAAAAAGATTCATTAATTTTTTTCAAGTTGGAATAATTTTATTTTATTTTATTTTTTTAAACACTTACCTTCTGTCTTGGAGTCAATACTGTGTATTGGCTCCAAGGCAGAAGAGTGCTAAGGGTAGGCAATGGGGGTAAAGTGACTTGCCCAGGGTCACACAGCTAGGAAGTGTCTGAGGCCAGATTTGAAGCCAGGACCTCCTGTCTCTAGGCCTGGCTATCAATCCACTGAGCTACCCACCTGCCCACAAGTTGGAATAATTTTAAAGATAATATTCCTATAATTTCTTAAGAAGTCAATTCATGTCTAGCTGGATCAGAGCTATTTTACCAAAGAAAATGAACTATAAAACATTAGAAACAAATAATGTACACTCTCAACTTTAGAGAGCAAATAAAATTTTAACTATTAACTGAAGTGGGAAAATTAGTGGACAAAAGTATGGATGAATTTAACAATGCAAAAAATTGAGCTTACTGCACAACAAGAAACAATATAATCAAAATATCAGGAATATAAAAGACTGGAAATCTTATTTGTGGCAAATATAAGAGATACAAACTGTACATTTAAAGTTTATAGGGAACCAATGTAGATATTCAAGAGCAATAAATAATTAATTACTATTAGATAAATGTAAAAAGAACATAGAAAAAGTAGCCAAAAAAGAGACAAATTATAAACAATTACTGGAAAAAAGGTTCCGTATTACTAAATCAGAAAAAAATATAGATCCTGGGAAGATAGCGGCTTAGACGGAGCAAAACTTCAGACCTCCATACCCTTCCACATCAAGGTAAAAAGCAAAGTACTTCAAGGGGAAAGAAAACCAAATCTAACAACACAACAGAGCTGGGGGATCCTACTGCTGGACAGTTCAAGAGGTACACCAAATCAAAAAAGACCTGAATTCCTGAACTATTGAGTTTTGAACACAGACACAGGGAGGTGGCTAGAGGTGAAATGCAGGGAGGGCACCCTAGATTCCTTGAAAATGCTCCATCTTGCCTCCCCTTCTCTAAAGGTTTTAGCCACAGGGCACATCAAACTCTATAGATCAATCCCACCCTAGCTTAATTCCATCAATAAGACAAATAAATCTTCAGAGGGCAGGAAAACTCCAACACCCCTCCCCCATAGACTGCAGAGAAAGTAGCTACAAACTTTTACTGTCAGCTGGGGAAGATCTTACATCAAAATGTATTAAAACCATCTACTTAACCTAATCAGCCAGCAGAGGAGAGAAGGCACAGGAGGGAAAGAAGGAAAAAAATATGAGTAAATAAGAGAAAAAGAAAAAAGAAATTAAAATTGACAATTTCTTTCCAGGAAGTAAACTAAAAGCAAATGAAATAGAAGATCAAGGAACCCCAAGCAAAACCAAAGAAACTCCAGCAAATTGGACACAGGCTTTGGAAGATCTCAAAATCCAATTAAATCAAGAACTCAAAACACAATTGAGAGAGGCTTAAGACAATTGGGAAAAGGAAATACATGAACTAAAACAAGAAAATAGTGTCTTGAAAGCCAAAATTGACCAGCTTGAAAATGAAACAAAGAAATTGAAAGATGATATACAAAGAAAGTCAGACCAGAAGGAGAAGGATGACCAAAAAGTGAGGGATGAAATTCAGTCTTTAAAAATCAGAATCCAACAACTAGAAGCAAATGACTTCACAAGGCAGCAAGAATATGTAAAACAAAATCAAAAGAATGAAAGAATTGAAGAAAATATGAAACACCTTATTGACACAACCACAGATCTTGAAAATTGATCCGGGAGAGACAATTTGAGAATTATTGGTCTACTGGAAGATCATGACAAAAGGAAAAGCCTGGATATCATCCTACAGGAAATTATCCAAGGAAACTGCCCTGACATTCTCATACACAAGGGAAAGTGGAAATTGAAAGAACCCATAGATCACCTCCTACATTTAATCCAAAACTAACAACTCCCAGGAATATTATAGCCAAATTCAAAACTGACCAGACCAAGGAAAAAATATTAAAAGTTGCTAAGAAGAAGTCATTCATATACCATGAAACCACAGTTAGGATAACACAGGATCTGACAGAATCTACATTCAAGGACCAGAAGGCATGGAATATAATATTTCATAAAGCAAGGGAACTGGGTCTACAACCAAGAATCAACTATCCAGCAAAACTGACAATAAGTCTGCAGAGGAAAATATGGTCATTTAATAAAATTGAACACTTCCAAACATTCATAAAGAAAAAAAACAGACTTAAACAGAGAATTTGCTGCCCAAACACAGAACTCAAGAGAATCATGAAAAGGTAATTAAGAGAGGGGGAAAAAACAAAACAAAACAAAAAACATATCCTTTTCTTTAAGGAACCCAATAAGTTAAAATGATTTGGATCCCTATAAGAAAAGATGATATTGGTAACTCCTAAAAATTGTTATTATCATCAGGGTAGCTAGAAGAAGTAT
>NW_025367454.1:0-8849 GCF_016433145.1 Gracilinanus agilis | reverse complement strand
TACTCTAAAAAAATGCTGTTCTAAAAAAAGGTTCCATTGCATATGGGACCTAGTTTTAAATAGGAGTTTTAAGATGTATCTCTGAATCAAAGAGTAAAGCTATTTTAGCTACTCTCTTAGCGTAATTCCTTTTTGGGTTGGTGGGAAAGATTCATAGATCCAACAACAATGCATTGTTGTGCCTGTCTTTCAACAGCTCCTCCAACATGGACTCTGACATTTGTGTCAAATTTGTTCATTTGCTAAGTGTAAAGTTGTGGGAAGCCGTTCTATGTAGTAAAACCTTTGGAGAAATAGGATCAAATTTAGGGCCTGTTATCTGGATTCCCTACGTGACCAATCCAGGCTGAGGCAGTCTTTGTGTTTGGTCCTGGTCACTTGAGCCCCAAAAAGGCTCTGGTACCAGAAGGTAGGTTAATCCAAAATCAACTTGATCCCTCCAAAAAGGTTATTAGGAGTCATTTAGAGAAACAGAGTCTGTAACAGATATTTTATCTGGCTCCCATTACAAAATCATCGGCAAGTAAAACTGTGTGTATGATTTTTCTGCCCTGCATGTCAGGATGCAGACTGAATGGGTCATCTAAGATAAAAATCTGAGGCTCCTCTTCTGACTCAGTCTTTGATCCCCACCTTTTTTACAATTCTTATTGGAGAGCTTTGAAGTGGTAAACCAGCTTCTATTGAATTGATAATTTCCTCCCTTGATAATTGAAGAAGCCTTAATCTTAAACAAACGCTGATTCCATACTCAGATTAAAACCTGAGTCTTTAGTCTGTATGCAGATTTCAATTGATGAGCATCTCCATAGGATATTTCCTCTCCCGGAATTATAACCTGCTGAATTGGGGTTTGGAATTTGACCATTTGTCTTTGCATCTGTATTCTTTAAACTTCAATGGATTATTCGTGATTTATTGCCCCTTACCAACTGTGACTTCTTTTTTGAGAAAGATATATAATAAACTTCCATGCCCACAGAATTTGGAACAGCATGGGCTAACCACTAATCTGGTTGTTCTCATTTTCTTTTTCCTGTCTTATCAATCCGACGCCGTAAACGCCACTCAGGACCCCCATTTTTATCATATAGGAGGCTGGTCCCCTATATAAAGTGAAATCTCTCAGTTGTTAATAAGAGATTTTCAAAGCAAATTCAATGTAGAAAAGTGAGGCCATCCCTATGTATACAGTGCCCAGGGAAATGTAGAGCTAACAACTCTTCTGTTCATTTTATCATAGGGAGAAGGCAATGTTTGATTGGAGCCCCACAGTGAGAGATTTTTATGTAAATTATCTGATTTTGCTGTCTACACAGCTGAAGTTAAACAGAGAATCTTCCATTTCTTCTCTGCCACTTGCTACCTTTAACCTAGACAATGACCCAAAGAACCCAGATGAGTTACCAGTAAAATGGTGTTATGATCCCTGCCCCACAGGGAAGGGAAGCTGTAAAGATTGGATTAGATAATATGTCAAGTATTTTGCAAGCCTTAATGTATCCTATAAGAGGCAGCTATGATTACTGGAAAATAATGAAGAAAGAAGGCCACGAACACATAGGGCATGGGAAAGCTTATGAAGGGTTTTGAAAGTCAAGCAAAGCAGTTAAGGTTTGATGTAATTGGTAATGGTGAACTATTTGTGTCCCTTGAATGGAGCTCTACAGGTTTTGTGTAACCTGATTAAAGTAGGAAATTTGTACCCAAACAGAGTGAAGGAAAGAAGAGAAGGATAGAGTCATTGGAACCAGGGCTTTCTCTTTTTAATGGGGGAACGCATAAGGGCTTCCTGGTATTCTCTGGCTAAGGAACAGACAACTCTCTAGATTGGTTATCTTGTCTCAAAGTGATCAGCCTTTCAGAGCTAAGCACATTGCTCTGGAAGTAGCCAGGATTGAGGATGAGTCTATCATGGGATAAACTTTAACTACAATAAACCAAGGTGGGATAGGGTAAAGCAATGCATATTGTTAAATCATCTGTTGATTTCCCAATTCATTCAGATCTCCTGCATCAGGTGTAGGGAATACACAAAGTTTCAATTAGGTACAATCCCTGCCTTTCATCAAATATATCATTAATGACTTCCTGAAAGATGAACTTTGGACTCTTTAGTATTAGGGATGAGTTTTGCAAGATCATTCTAAGGAAGTCCAAGCCAAACTGGAACTGTTCCAAGAATAATGTTATGTTGATCTTACAGAGATATTTGGGGAAGCTGAAGAAATGGCCTGAAACTAGAAACCTGCAGGACTCACTCCTTCCCCACACACAGGCTAGAGTGAGTAGGGAGGGGTAGGTAATCCTTACTCTCACCCCTCCCACCAAGCAGTTGGAAATCAGTTGGAAATGGAGGCAGGACTAATGTCCTCTGGCAAGGCTCATCAAGGCAAATCTCTAATGATGTTCACTTTCTCAATTTATATTCCCCACAGGTTTGACTGAGGGACAATAGGAGAAGCTTGATGTCTAGTTGTTATCAGGGAGAGCCCAGTCTAACTTGTATGGGCCAGACAGCTGAAGGAAACTTAGCAGAAGTTGGATGTAAGTATCCCTAGAATAATAAACAGGCACTGCTCCTAAAAGATGAAGTTTTTGCTGATAAATGAGGAAGGGAAGGCAGGGCAGGGGTTTCAAGGATTTGGATAAGATTTGGGAAGCCCTGAGCTGTTAGGCATAAACTGCTCCTCCCCACCAAGAGGGAGTGGCAGACTTTTAGCTAGCTTGCCCTCAAGCCTGTAATTATCACTTCTAATATCTAAAATAACTAAATAAAAATTGTGCTGTTGCTAGAAAGGTCTAGTTCAGCTAAACAAGCAAACCACTGAGCTGAATCAAGATGGTTCTTGCCCAAGATGGCCCCCAAAGCAATCCCAAAACTGGGAACAGCAAGCAGCATGACCTGCTCACTTCAACCCCAAGGAATCAACTGTTTAATTGCTTTCAAACTGTTCCCTCACCCAGAGTTCTCCAGGGGGGGAGTCCCCTGGAATTCTGGGTGAGGCTTGACCCTGTATCTTGCAGGAATTCCACCCAGCCATTTTCCATGTTGCAAATAATCCCAGTGATGGCCTCAGTGTTTGATTGAACTGGGAAAGGGATGATTAAAATAAACAGTATAAATAAAAACACAAATCCTCTTTATTCAAAAATCAATTCTAATACAAAGTAGAGATTAAAGAAATAGAGTCTCAACACAGATTACTGCCTTTACCCCTCTAATCACAACTATTTTCAATTTACATTCTAACTCAATCTGAAAATGGCTTTCTGTTTTGCCAAGAGAATTTCTGCCTCAGACTTCTAGCTGATATAAGAGAAGGTTTATGATGGTAAAGAATCTCTGACTTCAAATGTGTAGGAAATAAATTAGGACTCTGGTTGTTATTTTTCATAAAGTTTAGTAGTTAATTGGATAGAGATAGAGATAGAGAGAAAAAAGTCTATTCTAGCTAGCCATATGGGTGGTCTCAGCCTGGCTACCATTGCAGCTCCCCCAGTGCCATCACCTGAGATGGAGAGCTCATACCTTCTTCTCTCCAACCTTTCAACTTCCCACTTCCTCCCAGGTCAAACTCAATCATCTCCAGATTAAGTGCGTAGGCCAAAATCCTGTGACCTATGCTAGGAGGTGCAGGCTCACATAGACTCAAGTGAGCTGAGTTACCCAGAAAGGGTAAAGGGATAGAACCTTCCTCACACATCCCTCCCCACTTTGATTTTTTGGGAGACCAGCATGTTAAAATCTCCTCACTTGGAGTTTTCTAGGAAATTAACAAATCAGGTCTTCCCAATGAATCATTCCACATATGTAGTCTATACCTTGTAATATCATTTCTGCTATACAAAATGAAGAGCAGAATAATTGACATTTAGCAGTTTAGAACTTGGAACCAACCAAGTTTGCCATGAGCCAGCAAGGGGAGGCAGTTGCTGGCAGAGTATAAAGAGCAGAATTTTGAACTAAAAGTTCTCTCAGTTTGGAGAAGGGATTTTTGGCAGGAGGTTGGTTGGGAATTGGGGCAGGCCAAATCCACCCAGATTACCTGCATCCAGTTCTAATTTCTACCACACCCTCAACTTCTATGTGAATCTGTACTATACATCCTAACCAATCAGCATCAAGGAAGAAGCAATATAAATACCATCAAACAACCTGGTTCAGGCTAAGCAGCCTGGCCTGGCCAGGTTGCAACTGAGAAAGATAGAGATAAACTTCTTCAGCTGTTAATCTCAAGCCTGATTACCTTCAATTGATAACATCTGAACATCAGTAGCTTTAGTCAAGCTTTCCCTCACACCTCTTTCCTTCAGTCCCTGTTTCCCTTTCACTAAGTTTGTTGTTATTAAATCTTGAAACTTACCTAGGTGGATGCCATCATTACCCTGAGGATTATCAAACAGATCCTTGGGTATCTGAAGGAAGAGGGATTACTCAAACTAAAGTTCAGCTGCAGTCACTAGCGTTATCCATCAGTTTGCAGCCAGGATAAGCAGACAAAGGAGTTGTGTGATCTAACCCACAGTTTCTTATTTGATCACTTATTCCTGGGACACTTATATTGGAGCTAGGTGTATTAGCCTAATCAAAAAGCTAATTGAGAATGAGAAAAATTTAATTTTGTGAGAATGTTGTCATACATTTTCTTCTGTGAATAATTTACCAGAACTTTATTATTCAGGTATATTAGAAGAAAAGCCACCTGAAAGAATTGGAATAAACTATGTATTTATAAGATTTTAAGAATCCAAATAGTAGAAGTTTTGTGATTAATTAATTTTGTATAAGCAAGCCAGCTAATTTGCAAGGGAGACATTCAATTGAGTGAAAAAAGATAGTTTTATAGATAGTTTGGAATATAATCAGTAATAAAAGAGAGGGATTGAGAAAGTAGTAAGGAAAGTCAAGAGTTGAATTAGAATATGAAAAGAGAATTGCAGCTTTGAAGTTTGAAGGGTTTTAAATAAAGTAGGGTGACTGTGATGGGGGAAAGTCAGTTTAAGGAAGATGATAGAAGAGCCAAATCAGAGGAAAGTTGGAGATTGTTTCTTTGGTCACAGTGTGAATATAAAACTTGATTAAGAGGGTAATATGTGGATGAAGCAGGAATAGAGAACTGGTAATATTTTTGAATGGCAAAATGGATAGGTGAATAAAATTATTTGTGATGTAACATAATTCAGAATGGTATTTGATCAGCAATAACATAAACTGCTGCTTCACATTTCATGTTTTAAGCTCATAATTTAAGCTCAAATTTTTGTGTGATTATTATGCTTCTAGTTTCTTTTTATTACAATTTTTGGAAAATCATATAAAAAATGAAGTTAATTTGAAAAATTATACCTAGATGGTGATACATTTGTATCATTAGAAAATAGACTCCTCTTAATCCAAACGCTGTGAAATTATGAAATTAAACTAAAACTTATTAGAGACTGTTGTTATAATAGTCAAAATATTATGAAGAATTTAGCTGCATATATTTTGCTTTGAAATTCATAATAATAATTACTCTTTGGGGAAAGTACAAAAGGCCTTGTATATTCTCATTATTTGTAAAGGTCTTAGGTGCCTTTCTGGATTTTCACTCCCCTGGATCATCATGAACTTGGTAAGGTTATAAAATCTTATCAGTTCTTTGAAACAAGTTGCTGAAAGATTATTGTGAAATTCTAAAAGAGTAACTTAGTTTACTGAAAACTGAGATCCCTTCCTTTAATACAAACATTCACAGCCAAAATGGAGAGACTTGCACATTGCTAATGGCATAGAAGTATTTTATATGATGATTTGTCTGACTACTGATTATGAAAATTGACATTGTACCTGAAATAGTATAATTAAAGTTACATCTTTCAGCAATCTGAGTATTAACAGATTTTAAAGATTTTATTTTTTTGCCATAAGGGTTAATATGCAAAACCTGTGATGATTAAAATTCCCTGGAGACTGTATATTAATTTATAATTATTTATTAGTAAAATTTGGAGTAAGAGAGTCACCTAATCACCTGGCCACACCTAACTAATCTGAGTTGCCAAACTTGTCTCCATTTGCCAGCCAGAAGCCACTGAGCCAGGAAGAGTTTCCACCCCAAGAGCCTGCCATGAGATGGTAAGTCAAACAGCCCTCTCACTTCCTCAGTCCCCTCTCTCTTATAAAGCCATTGATGTCACCACTTTGGGGTCTCTCTGGTTGGACAAACTTAACCTCAGTCTGGGTGTGAGGTCTGTCTTCTGAAAATAGGAGTCATGGGGACAAGAGGCAAACCTTTCCTGGGAAACCATGGAGCCATGAGGCTTCTGGCATCCTCTCATAGTATGCATATGTGTCCAATCAAAGTGTGGGATGGATACCAACCAAAATAGGTTTTCAAAAGGAAATGGTATAATTTATATTATATGTGAGATTCATATTGCAAAGAGGGGTTCAAGCTGCAGAGAGGGGTTCAAGCTACATCACAGAATTCCATAGGGCCCCCAGAACTCTAAGAGAGGGGGAAGTTAAAGGCAGTTGGAGCCCTGGGATAAGAGGCAGGTCACCCAGCTTGCTAGAGTGGAGTCCTGGGTCTTGGGTCCTAGGTCTTGAATCTGAGCAGAGGGATAATCTGGGTGACTCTGAGCTGAGCCATTCAGTACCTGACTGTCAAGCTGTTTTACTTTGGTTAGACATTCAACAACATCACAGTCTACCTTAGTTTAGTTATCTCGATATAGAAGAAGAATATTTATATGGTTAGAGAGCAGATCAGCCATTCAAAATACCTTACCCCCTTTGGGGGGAGGAGCTGCTTTGACATAACTGTTTGAGGATTTCCCTGATCTTACCGATGATCCTTATCCATCTTCCATCTTTCCCATTCCCACTTATCATTAAACCTTCATCATTTGAGAACAGTGCCTAGATATATATTTTGGGGGATATACTCAAACTTCCATAAGTCAAGTACCCCTTACTAGTGGCTCTATAGTTGATCCTGATCTCTGAGCCAGTGATCTGTTTCTAAACATCAAGCTTCACTTATTCTATCCTGTGGGGAATAATACAGAGAAAGATATAATCATAAGAAGTTTGCCTTTCTCCACTTACCATCTTGGCCCAGAAGATATCAAGTCAGATTGTCCACTATACCCATACTGTAACTGACTTTCCAACTGCCTAGTGGGATGGGGGAAGTGAAAGGAGCACTTTCACAAGATCCTGCCCCTCCAGTCCAGTCAAGCCTGCTTATGGGTGTGTCCCTCCATATACCAAAGGATTAGGGAGACTTGATTGCTACAGACCCCTGTCATCTTACAGTGTTTCCCAAATAACAACATATATTTCCACATATCTTAAGATCTTGAGATATGGATTTCTGTGAACCTAGAATTTATAGTGGTCAATCTTTTCCAAGTTTTGTGTGAACTATCATGAATACATTGTATTTTGAAACTCCTGGATATGATTATTTTCTTAATTTTCAATGATTGATTTTTTTACACCAGAACGTCTTTAAATTACCAAAATAAAGTGATGACTGAAGGCTTTTGGAGAAAAAATTTTAGTTTATCTAATAAGTATCTAAATTAGATGTTTTTATTTGTTATTTATTGTTAACTATTTTTGTAATTATATGAAAAAACAAGTGTATCTTAATCTAAAGCATTAACAGTAGAACTTACTATAGGAGGTAGATCTCTAATTCATTTTCATCAGGGTTTATATAGCATATAATTATTTGAATGATAGTTAAACCAGTAATACACAATTTGAAGTCAATAACATAACCTGCTCAGAAGGAATGCAATCTGTCATATGTCCCTAGAGAATTAAATGATTAGGAAAGTTGAAAAAAAGGCCTTATGAAGGACAGGAAGTTGGGAAGATTCTCACTTCAATTTTCCTACACTACTTCCTTTCCAAACTGAATTATTTCCCACATGGACAAGTCTGGTTATGATCATCTGTGAATAATACAGAATTCTGTTATTTGATTGGCTGTCCCAAAAGTATCCATGACTTTTACCTTAAATCAAACAGGGGTAAGGGAATTTTCCTCTTATATACCTACTGTAGGTCAGTCTGTGGTTTTTGCCTTATTCCTAAGAGAACATTACTCTTTTTGTTGCATCCGTGATCTTTCATAGCAAATTTCTCTGACTGGCAGAAGTATAAATGATTGATAATTGATCTTACTGTTAGAACCATCAAGCACTTTTGAACTAGTATAATGGAGTGTAAGAATAAATTTGATTTGATTAATCTGTATTTGTAACCAGTAACTGTCAACTTCCTAATTGACTAGGGACAATTAGCCCTTAGACTTGCTCACTTCTTGCTCTTTTGGTTAGTAGTATATATATATAATTTAGTATAATTCAGTATCACATCTTTCTTGGTGATATGAGTATAATATAGATCCTCAGATGGAGGATAAGATGAAAATGTGAAGAGAAAATTTTTTTCAATTTTAGTAAAATAGTAAACTTCACTTTGGGTAAAGCAATAAGATTAGATTTTTCCAATTGAACCAAGTATATATGTTTTTCACTGGGTAAGACTATATTTAAAGTGAGTTAAAGGTATAAATAGATGACAAAATAATAATAGTGGAGGACTTCAACTTTCCCCTCTCAGAACTAGATAAATCTAACCAAAAATAAAGAAGACATTAAGAAGATAAAAAGAATCTTAGATTAAATATATTAGATATCTAGAAAGAAATGAAAGGGAACAGAAAGGAGTATACATTCTTTTCAGGGGTACAGGATACCTTTACACAAATTGGTCATATGTTAGGATGTAAAAAGATTATAGTTAAATGTAGAAAAGCAAAAATACTAAATGCATTCTTTTGGGG
>NW_025367453.1:0-4197 GCF_016433145.1 Gracilinanus agilis | reverse complement strand
GAAACAGGGATTCCAATAGGTGAAGATGAGGAAGAACATTCTAGGCATATATAGTCAGGGAAAAGGTATGGAAGACAGATCATGGAGAGTCCTGTGTGAGAGACAGCCAGGAAGCCAGTATGGTTGAACCATAGTATACATAGAGGCAATGTATAGACGACTTTAAAAATAAGGTGGGGCCAGGTTGTGAAGAGATGTAAATGCCAAACAGAAATTTATATAACTGAAATCTTTATATTTAATCCTAGAGGTAACAGATAAGAGAATTTATTTGAGTAGCTAGGTGGCACAGTGGATAGAGTGCAGGACCTAAAGCCAGAAAGACTCATCTTCCTGAGTTCAAATCTAGACTCAGACACTAATTCTGTGACTGGGCAAGTCACTTAATTTTGTTGGTCTCAGTTCCTCGTATGTAAAATGAGTCAGAGAAGGAAATGGCAAATCACTCCAATATCTTTGCCAAGAAAACCCCAAATGGAGTTATGAAGAGTGGGATAAAACTGAAATGTCTGAACAATAAACCTTTTATTAAAAGAGTAGAGGAGTGCTCTAGTCAGACCTAGGTTTTAGGAAATTCATTTTGGTAACTATGTGGAGTGAACTGGAATAATAAGAGACTTGTGGCAGGATAGACAATGAAGAGGCTGCCTCATCAGTTTAATGTAGGTGAGAGACAGTAAGGTCCTAAGCTAGGGCAATGGGTGTATGAGTAAAGAGAAGGGGGCATATTGCAAGAGATGTTACAGCAGTAGAAATGATAGGATTTGCCAAATGATTGGATATTTGGAGTAAGTGATGAGAAGGAGTCAAGGATGATGCCACAATTGCAAACTTGGGTGATTGGGGGATAGTGCCCTTGACATAAATAGCAAAATTCAAAAAAAAAAGTGTTGGTTTTATGGAAAATATAATGAATTCAGTTTTGGACATAATGAGCTGAAGATACCAGCAGGACATCAAGTTGGAATGTACAAAAGGAAGTTGATGATGCTAGAATGGGTTTCAGAAAAGAGACCAAATGGGATATAGAGATCAGGGAATCATCCATATAGAAATAATGACAACTCATGGGAGCTTATAAAGTCACAAAATGAAAGACTATATTAAGAAAAAAGAAGAGGGCTCAAGACAGTCCTGGTTATGCACACATTTAATGAATTTGACTTTGAAAATGATCCAGAAAAAAAAATAACTGAAGCATGATCAGGGAAGTAATAGTAATATTTAGAGAGGACGTGTCATGACAACCCAAAGAGGACAACCCTGTCCTCTATGAATAGAGAGGAATGGAGCCTCTTAGGAATCTAGAAATAGAGAGCAGTCAATAGTGCCACATGCCAATAAATGTTGGAAAGGATGTGGCAACAGCACTGGGACTCTAACACATTCTTGGTGTAGTCGTGAACTGAACCAGCCATTCTGAAGGCAATTTGGAACGATGCCCAAAAAGCTATAAAATTGTGCCTTGATCCTATGATACCGCTACTGGGTCTGCATACCAAAGAGATCATTAAACAGGGGAAATGGCCTACTTGTACAACAATATTTATAGCAGTAATTTTTGTGGTGGCAAAGAATTAAAAATTGAGGGAATGTCCATTGGGGGATGACTGAACAAACTGTGGTATATGGTTGTGACGGAATACTATTGTGCTATAAAAAATGACAAACAAGATGATTTCAGAAAGAGCTGAAAAGATCTCCAGGAACTGATGCAGAGTGAAATAAGCAGAACCAAAACATTATATACAGTAATGACAAATATTGTACAATGATCAGCTGTGAAAGACTTAGCTACTCTCAGCAATACAACAATCTGAGACAGTTCTGAAGGACTTAAGACAAGAATACTATCCACCTCCAGAGAAAGAACTGTGGGAGTCAGATGCAGATCAAAGCATATTATCTTTCACATGAGTTTATTTACAGTTTTATTTTGGGGTTGGGGTTCTATATGGGAATTCTCTTACAATAATGACCAATATGGAAGTATGTTTTGCATGATACTTCAGGTATAATCCAGATTAAATTGCTCACCACCTCTGAGGAGCAGGAAGAAAGGGAGGAAAGGAGACAAATATGAACCAAAAAGTTATATACAAGATAAATATGAAATAAGTTAAAGATGGAAGGCACTAGAATTAAGACGAGTTGGGAAAGACTTTCTGTAGAAGATAAGGGTTTTGCTTGAATTTGAAGGAAGCCAGGAAAGCCAGGAGATGAAAATGAGAGGGGAGAGCATTGGGGGCACAGGAGACAGTCAGAGAAAATTCTAGCGTCCAGAAAATTCTGGAGTATTTTGTTTTGTCTGGGTGGCTCAGTGCATAGAAAGCCAGGTCTGGAGACAGGAGGTCCTGTGTACAAATGTGGCCTCAGACGTTTCCTAGCTGTGTGACCCTGGTCAAGTTACTTAACTCCAATTGCCTAGCCCTTATCTCTCATCTGCCTTGCAACCGATACTTATGATGATTGATTCTAAGACAGAAGGGAAGGATTTTGTAAAAATAAAAATTTAATTTAAAAACATTAGTCTGAGAAGGGGTCTATAGGCTTCACCAGACCCCCAATGGGATCCATGTACCAAAGTAAAATTAAAAACACTAATATGATCCAACCTTCTCATTTTTAGATTTAAAAAAATCTTACTTCTCAAGAGATCTTGGGATCATAAATTTATATGCTAAAGGGGACTTTAAAGTCCACCACATCCAATCTCCTCATTTTAAAAATGAGGAAATAGAGACATAGAGAGGTTGTATGACTCATGTGGGATCATGCAGCTAATAAATGGCTGAGGTGAGATTTGAACCCAGATCTTGTTGACTCCAAGTCCAAGACCCTAATTACTATACCACGAAGTCAAAAACACATAGGTAGTAAGGAGCTGAGTCAATATTTAAACCCAGATCCTATAATTATACATCTAGTCTTTTCCCCCCCTCACAAAAAGTTGCTGATCCTTGACATCTCTTTTCAAAATCAAGGATAGAGTCAGACTATAGCTAGCGTTAGGGGCAGCTAGGTGGCACAGTGGATAGAATGCCAGGCTTGGAGTCAAGAAGACTCCTCTTCCTGAGTTCAAACCTGGCCTCAGACACTTAGTAGCTAAGTGACCTTGGGCAAACCACTTCACCCTGTTTGACTCTTGTTTCCTCATCTATAAGATGAGCTGGAGAAAGAGATGGCCAACCACTCTAGCATCTTTGCCAAGGAAGTCCTAAATGGGGTCACGAAGAGTCAAATATGACTAACATCAACAAAATGCTTCGTTTTCCCTTATCTAGGTAACTTATCTCATCCAACAAGGTTCACCCCTCAGTGATGGAAGTGGGGATCTAACAAGGAAGATGATATGATGATATTAAGAAGAGACATAGGAGGAAGTTGCTAACAAAAGAAGCCTGTGGGTATGGAGATGCCCAAGTTTGGGGAGAGGGTGAGAAGAGGGAAGCATTTAGCCCTAAATTGGGACAATGATTAGTATTGTTTACAAGGCAGTATGTTTTTCTTCAACCTCTTTGTCAAAATATAGTTTGCTTTCCAAAGGTAAACATATTAAAAAACAAAAAACAACAAAACAAAACAAAACAAAAACCCTTACCTTCCATTTTAGAATCAATGCTATGTGTTGGTTCCAAGGCAGAAGAACTATAAGGGCTAGGCAATGAGGATTAAATAACTTGCCCAGGGTCACACAGCTGGAAAGTGTCTGAGGCCAGATTTTGAACCCAGAACCTCTAGTCTGGCTCTCCATCCACTGTGCTACCTACAGTAAACTTATTTTAAAGAAATAAATATAATGAACTAATGTTTTAAAAAATATACTATCATGACCACTTCTTCCAAGGTAAGTAATTACTTCAAATCTACTGGAGAAGGAAATAGCAAACCACTCTAGTATCTTTGCCAAGAAAACCCCATGGACAGTAGTGTGCTATGGAGTGACCATGGAGTCACAAAGTAGTTGGACTTGACTGAACAACAACTGAACAACAACTGATAAAAATTGTCAGTCTGTCCACTGTACCATCTCTCTTCCTCTCTCTCTCTCCCCCTTTCTTCTCTGTCTCTTGCTCCTTCCCTCCTTCCCTCCCTCTCTCTCTCTCTCTCTCTCTCTTCTGTTTCTCTGTCTCTCCTTCCCTTACTCCTTCCTTCCCTCTCTCCTCTCTCCCCTATCTCTCCTACTCTCTTTTTCTC
>NW_025367452.1:0-5854 GCF_016433145.1 Gracilinanus agilis | reverse complement strand
CCCGCCCCAGCCGCTGCCCCCACGCCCCCGAGCTCCTGCTCCCTGCCCACCCCTGGCCCCGGCCCCTACGTGGTAATCTGTGTCTCCAGGAAGATGAGGATGAAGACGAGTAGAGCTGGCACAACAGAAGCAAACTTCATCCAGAGGGGAAACTCTTTGTACAAGCCCAGGGGGTGGATGAACCAGTCTCTGGCCGAGGAGTTGGTGATTTCGAAGCCCTTGGGCACTTTGAGTTTCTGTGGGAAAGGGGAAAGGGGGAGATCCTGGAATTCAGTGCCTCCCCAGCCGTAGAGAGAGAGAAAGAGGGACTTGGTATGTTCCAGGTGGGAGGGGGAGGGAGAAAACAGACCTTGGGAGGGGGTGTCCCCGGGGCAGGAAAAAGAAGCAGGGCCGGGGCTCTTCCCCAGCTGGGAGTCTTAAGAGGGAGGTTGTAGGAAATAGCTGAGGGGACTAAGAGCAAGGAAGGGGGGAGGATGGGTCAGGAGAGAAAATCTAGTTTTTTAAAAAAAAAGGATGTTTTGTGGGGATGGGTCACTGGAAGTTCTAAAGCTGAGAGAGATTCGTGTTCTAGAGGGGGAATCCTGGGGAGATGGAAGGAGCAACAGGGATGTAGTTCATGTAGTTCAGAGTAGAATAAGGAGAGGTTTGGTGAGGGACATCTGAAGATGAAGTCTAGGGAGGTACTGGGGGAGGCTGGGGAAAAGGGCTCACCTGGGTGTAGGTGTCTTTAATGAGGAATATATCTACCGCGACCATAATGCAGATAGAAATGGGAACACCGAAATCTCCAATTACTCTGCGGAGCTGGGGGTGGGGGGAGCGATGGATAGATCGATTGTCAGAACTCAGTCCTTTCAGGACCCCATGCTCCCCAATTTCATGTCTGTGAGATTCTTTCCCTCTCCCCCCTCTCCTTCTCTCCCTTCCCCCTCCCTCCCTTTCTCTCTCCCCTCTGTCCCTCCCAAGCTTTCTCTCTCTCTTTCTCTCCCTCCCTCTCTTTCTCTTCTCTTTCCTTCACTCTTTCCCTCTCTCTGTCTCTGTCTCCTTCCCTCCCTCCCTCTCTCTCCCCCATCTATCTCTGTCTCTCTCCCTCCCTGTCTCTATACCTCTCCCTCCCTCTCCCTCTCTCCCCATCTGTCTCTTTCTCTCCCTCTCTCTGTTCTCCCTCCCTCCCTCCTTCCTTCCTTCCCTCTCTCTCTCTCTCCCTTTCTCTCCCTTCCTCCCTCTTTCCCTCTCCCTCTCTCTCTGCCTCTCTCTCTCTGCCTCTCTCCCTCTCTATATGTATCTCTCTCTCTGTCTCTGTCTCTCCATCTCCCTCCTTCCCTCCCTCCATTTTCCTCTGCCCCCTCTCTGTCCATTTCCTGGCAGCCAGTTGTTTTTACAGGCTGCAGCTATTCTGAGGGCTTCAGACAGTCTCTATGTCCTCCCTCCCCCTTTACCACCAGAAGCCCCAACCCTCTCTCCTTCCACAAAGGTATCTGCTTGCACCTGACATCCTCTTCCTGTTGGCCCCATCCTGGCTCCAGAGGCATAGAAAGCCCCACTGTGGTAAGGCAGCTCTGAAGGCTATGGGACCCCAAAGGGGTGGGGATGAGAGCAGGGGGCCACAGGTAGGCTGCATTGGTGGTGATTTGGAGAATAAGGAGCAAAAGGCAGGAAGGTGATGGAAATGGAGGAACAAATCCATCTAAGCTAGAGGGGAAAGCTGGAGGGGAGCTTTGGGGAGGAGATGACAGCTGGCAGATGGTAGGGGGGCTGGGGCAAGATCAGACCTTTCCAGGGAAGTAGGAGCTGTTCTTGAACTTGCGAAATGTGATGGCAAAATAAAACGTCCCAGCCATGAGCACCAGGGACAGGAGGGCGGTGTTGGGTAGGGCGTCCTGGGGCTTGGGGTCCCAGCTCACGTTGTGGGCATAATGTTTCTGCAGTGGGTGTTCCTGGAATATCTAGAGTGGGGCAGGAGGGAGAAAAGAGATGGTCTCAGCTCCGAGTGTTTACTCCCCCCCATTTCCCCACCTCCCATCAGCCTCCAGGCCCGGTCTGCCCAACCCCTCTCCCCACATCCATCCCTGGCTCCCTCCTTTGGTCTCCATGGTAACAGAATGGGTCTCCGGATTTCACGGCTCAGTTTTAGGGAGGGGGAGGATATGGCTGGAAGCATCCTGAGCCCCACCTCCCCTCCCCCTCAGGGTTAAATGTTGGGGGGCGGGGAAGGGAGGGTGAAAGCCCGAGAAAATGAGAGATGGGGGATGGGCCCAGACAAGGCCAGGTTCAGAGAGGACTGGCCAACAGAAAGAGCCCACCCCACCCAAAAGGGGTATTCAGACAACTGCAGATACCCCTCCTTCCAATCCCATTCTCTAGGCAGCACCCTGGAGAGTGGAGCTAGAAGTCCACAGACACTTCCTACATCACCACCCTAACTGGGAAAGCAAAGAAAATAGAGCCGGAGGAAAACATAATAAAGGCAGATAGAAAATACTACAAGGGGTACCTGGGTGGCTCAGTGGATATTGAGCCAGGACTGGAGCTGGGAAGTTCTGGGTTCAAATCCTGACCTCAGGCACTTCCTAGCTGTAACCTTGGACAGGTCACTTAACACACATACACCCTTTCAAACCCCTCCCCCCTTGCCCTTACCACTTGTCTGCCTTGGAACCAGTACACAGTATTGATTATAAGAGAGAAGGTTAGGATTTAAAGAAAAGAAAATATTCCCATCCCCCAACCCCAAACTCCAGGCTTTTGCTGGTATGTACACAGTCTGCCAACGAACATTATTAAGCCCTTACTGTGTGCCCAGCATTGCAGTAAATACTGGGTACACAAAGAGAGACAAAAACTTGGTTCTTACCCTTAAAGAACTTACATTCTCAAGGGAGAGACTACATCTAAATTATATATATGGAACAGTAGGGGGTTCAGTGGATGGAGAGCCAGGTCTGGAGACAGGAAGTTCTGGCTTCAAATCTGACCTCAGACACTTTCTAGCTATATGACCCTGGGCAAGTCACTTAACCCCCATTGCCTAGCCCTTAACTGCTCTTCTGCCTTGGAACCAATACATAGCTTTGATTCTAAGCCAGAGGGTAAGGGTTTAAAAAAAAAACAACTATGCACAGATAAGATCTATACAGTATAAATGGGAGGTAATCTCAGAGGGGATGGCTAGGTGGTTCGGTGGATAGAACACGAGGCTTGAAGTTAGGAAGACCTGAGTTCAAGTCTAGCCTCCAATACTCAGTAGCTGTGTGAGCCTGGGCAAGTCACTTTACCCTTTTTCACTCAGTTTCCTCAACTGCAAAGTGAGCTGGAGAAAGAAATGGCAAACCAATATTTTTGCCAAAAAAACTTCAGAGGGAGATCATGAGGAGTTGGGCACACTGAAAATGTCTGAAAAACAAAATCTCAGAGGAGGCAGGGCTTTTGAAGGAGGTGAAATTTGAGCTGGAGGATGAATGGCTTTAGTATAAAGGTAGATTGCACACTGAGGGATGGGAAGAAACCACATACACACGGAGCATGTGCAGGCCACTGGCCACAGCTCATCTCCGGCTGTGTGGTATCCCACAGCTTGGTGTAGAGAGCTGTGGAGACACACACACACACACACACACACACACACACACAGATACACAGACACACAGACACACAGACAGAGAGTGCCCTGACCTTGATAAGCTTGGAGAAGGTCTCATAGATGAAGATGAGAGAAATGAGGATGGAGAAGATCTCCTGGGTGTAGCGGGAGATGTAGCGCACCAGGAAACTTCCCTCAAAGGCCACCACCAGGACCACCAGCAGCACCAGCCAGAAGCCAATCCATACCCGGCCCACGATGTATTCGAAGCCATTGCTCTCGCAGAACTGTTGGGTAGAGGGACAGAGGCTGGTCAGATGGAATGGGAGGTGGGGAGGGGAAGCAGAGAGATGGAGGGGAGGAAGAACTGAGGGCCACTTGGAGTCACGTTGAAAGGAGGGCCCATTGGAGAGAGATGGGTGTAGGAAAGAGGGGTGGCAAGGTCATGGGGAAGGGGCATTCTTACCCCAGAGAAGGCCTCTTCAAAGACAAGCAGGGGTCCCGAGAAACCGAGCACAAGCAGGGGCTGGGCACTCAGCAAGGCAAAGAGGATGCCCTGCACTGCTGTTGAGATGAGTAATTCTGACACCCCCATCATGTTCTGGGTCTTGTCTCCTGAGGGGCAAAACCAGAAGTCAGAGAGGAATTAGGAGTTGGAGGGGTGGGAGGCTAGGTGGCTCAGTGGATAGAGAGCCAGGCCTAGAGGTGGGAGGTCCTGAGTTCAAATTTGAACTCAGACACTTCCCAGCTGTGTGTCCTTGGGCAAGTCCCTTGACCCCCATTGCCTAGCCCTTACCACTCTTCTGCCTTGAAACCCACACATAGTATTGATTCTAAGACGGAAGATAAGGGTTTAAAAAATGAAAAGGAAGTACGAGTTGGGACAATGGCCAGCAATTGCTCCAGGGGTCCCAGAGTTGTGAGGAACAGGTTGGGGGTCAGGGCCACAGCTCTGGGCCCTTCATCGATGTTAGAGAGAACTCCAAGATGCGGGAAGACTGGGGCTGGATGGCACTAACCTAGGAGGCCCCCGAAGGTGATAGCCGGTGAGAGGGCTGCGAAGTAGATGAATACCACCGCTGCGAGGACCTGGGGGCTCAGCGCATCCGTGATGTCACTCAAGTACTTGGGGAACCGGCGCCGAGCATCCCGAGCTAAGCCCCCAAAGAGGTGGCCTGTCCGCTGCAAGGGGTCATCTTGACCCACGGGAGCCCCATTCAAGTCTGAAGGGAGAAGGGAGGGAGGACCTCATTCAGAGTCACTTCTCCCTCCCTCTCCTTCAGGCCTCCATTCTTCCATCTCTGGCTCCCTGGAAGTTTTTTGGGGGAAGGAGACGGGGCTGGAAGGGCGATACGAAAATGAGTTGGCTGGGGAAAGGAGAGAGGTCCAGGGGAAACTGTGATATGAGCTGCCTAGCAGGCTGGGGGACGGGGGAGGGGGTGTCCCTGGATTTCCAAGAACAAAGGGGCTTCAGAGATCATCCAGTCCAAACCCCAAGTTTTGCGGAGGAAGAATATGCAGCTGGGCCAGGGGGAAAGTGATTGGCCCTAGATCTCACAGAGAATGGGGGGGGGGGGGCAGAGCCAGGGCTGGTATCCAGGGTCCGGGAATCCCTGAATCAGTCCTCTGTACTCCAGCAGCAGCAGGACTGGGGGAAGCCACTGAAGGGCGGGACTAAGAGTACGAATAAGATCTCACAGGACTTACCTATTCCCTTGTAGAAGCTGGGATCGGGCTTAGACGGGCTGAGCTTGTAGCGTCTTCGCAGCAATTCCTGCTGCACCGGGACTAAGGTGCGTAACGCTGACTCCGAAGGCGCATCCGTCGGGGGCAGCACCACGCTACAGTCCAGGAAACCTTCCAGGGACTGGACCAGCTCCTTCCGGTCATGGGCTATGTAGGCATCTATTCGGAACACCTGGGGAAAGGACATTGGGGCATAGACCCACTGGGGTCAAGCAGCCCAGATTCCGGAGCTTCCAGGAACCCAGAACAAAGGTTGCATCCCTTCCACCTTAGAATCAGTGCTGTGGATTGGCTGCAAGGCAGAAGAATTGGTAAGGGCTAGGCAACCGGGTTAAATGACTGGTCCAGGGTCACATGGCTAGGAAGTATCTACTTAGCTGCCCCTTGAGTTTATCTTTTTATGTTTCTATATTATACTATATTATCTTTTTAATATTATTAAGTCATCTATATTATATCATCAATATTTAGATATATTATGCGATTTATATTAGCTATATTATATTACCTATACTATCTATATTATCT
>NW_025367451.1:0-6028 GCF_016433145.1 Gracilinanus agilis | reverse complement strand
CTAGTGGAGAGGTCTGGCCGGAAGCGAGGCGGGGAGGATAAGGCCAGGGCTTGAATCAGCCCGGCTCTCCAGCGAGTGAGCATAGGCAGTTGCGGGGAGAGCTTGCCGGCCGGCTGGAACCACCCGGGAAGGAGATTTTCCTGTCTCGCTCCTTCAGCCTGTAGGCCTCCCCCACCCCTCCCGGATGGAGTTGGTTTGATCCTGCCAAGGTGGGTTCCGCTTGAAAGGTTCCCGGAGCTCAGTGAAAGGAGCCTCTCTGAATGCCAGTGCGCTGCTTGCCGTCTAACTGGGATGCAGCTCCGTGATTTATTGGCAGCTTCTTCTAGTTCAGGCCCACTGCAAGGGGAGGGGGGGAGGAGGGGGATAGGGAAGGGGGAGAGAGAGAACAAATCTGAGACTATTGATCCTTGCATTCTGGGTACTTCCAGCCCTTGGCAGGCATCCATCCTGAAGGTAGTTCTGCGCCTGCTGATTTTCTTTCTTTTTTCTTTCACCCTCCTAATCATTTCCCCTAGAATCTGAGTGTCTTTTCCCTTCCCTTCCCTCCCCCCTCCCCCCATATCTGGGTAGTTTAGCAAAGTGCTCTGATATGCCAGCCCATGGGTGCTTAATTAAATATTCCTTAAATCGAATTGCTTACTTGCTTTCTTCAGTCACTAAGGGGGTGGGGGTGTAGTGTCCAGTTTGGGTTTTCCTTTTGATTCCACCCATTCTCTACTCTTGCCTCCACCTTTGGGGGGCGTTTTGTAAATGTGGTCAGCTCAGTTAATTTAGACCATCTTCGGGAGCAGAAGAAGGAACACTGTCAGAATTAATGAAATAACCGGTTTCACACAATATTTTAGAAGAATTGCAGTTCTCTTGCTTCCAGATACATACAGCAACAGGAAAGAAATGAACATGCAGCCTAAGACAGATCTTGTCTCTAAAAAGAGTAAGAATGATTTGTAATTTATCATCTCAAAGGCCCAGCTTCAACTTTCCTCATCTTATTTGTAAATGGATGATTTTTAAGCACTTGAAAACTCCTCTTTACCCTCATGAGTTTTTTTCTCTCTTAACATTGGTCATTTTTCCTCCTAATCCTCCATAGATGTGGACTGGAAGGCAAAGGGAGTGGTAGAAAGAAAAGGGTTTGAAGTCAGAGAACCTGCTTTGGCTTTGCTACTTATTTACTTGTGTGTCTTTAGACAACTAAGTTACTTAACTGTCCTGAAACTCATTTCCTCATCTGTAAACTTAAGTGTCTGGAATGCCTGTTCTCTAAGGACCCTTCCAGCTTTAAATCCAAGATCCTAAGCTGCTGTGATCTTATGACCTCTCTGGCTCTGATACTAGCCGGTATGTGTCATTCCACAGGAACTATGACAGCTTCAGTAACATTCAAGTAAGGTTTTATTATAGTCCTGAGCACAAACTCAGTAAATACTTGTTAAATGAATGACTGAACACTGTCCTTAATCTTTTGAGACAGACATCAAGGAGAGCCTTGACTTCCTCTTATAACATGACCCAAGATGCCCCCAGTCAAAAGCAAAATCCTGGTTCATTCATGAACCATCAGATTGATCTGGGCTGGGATTTTAAATGTTCTTATGTGGTATTCTTCAAGTTGATGAGATTCTCCTTCATTCATTTGGTCCTGGGTGAATAATACCAATAACTGCCACCTTCCCAAAATGTGTTAACAAACTCTAAGCAGTAGAAGAGAGATAAAGGAAACAACCCAGGTTAGTTGCTAGAAGTTATCAAGTATCCAGTTCTCATCCTAGATTTATTAGATCCTCATCCAAGATTTATTAGATTTGCTATACTGTCCCTAGACTCCTGGTACTCAATTTACCCATCTGCAGAATGAAACAAATCATCCTCTCACAACAATATCCTCTATAGGGGCAATCGATTGAGCTCAATCGATTGAGCTCCAGGCTTAGAGTTGAGAGGATCAGAGTTCAAATTTGACCTTAGACACTTCCTAGCTGTGTGACCCTAGGCAAATCATGTAACCCTGATTGCCTTTGCCTCGAAGCTAGTCTGTCTTAGACAGACAAAAGGTAAGGGTTTTTAAAGAAAAAAGAATATTTGGTAGAATATAGGTGACCTGTTTTTAATAACTAGGGATTGATAGTACCATAGCATTTCAAATTATAACTCATCTAGATATGAATTACTACCAAGAAATGTCTGTCCTTACAATGTACGGTAATAATATAATATACAATATAAGTTTTTGGAGTTTTTTTCCTAGCCACAATAGTAAATGTTCATAGGATCATACATTTAGAACTATGAAGGACCAGTTCCCTACCCCCACCCCACAGATAAGCTAACTATGTCTCTGGGATACCAAGTGAACTGCCAAAAGTCACAAAGGTAGCAAATATTAAAGACAAAAATTTAACTAAATTCCTCTTATTCCATAGGTGATGGATGCTTTTTCTGTATTTACTGTATTACCCCCATCCCACATTGGGATATCATATTTAATAGTTTCATGTTATAGACCATATATCATTAGCTCATCACCTGAGCTGTTTTTAAAAAATATGATATTATTGGGGGCAACTCAGGGCATTGAGAACCTGGCCTGCAGATAGGAGATCCTGCATTCAAATATGGCCTTAGACACTTTACCACTCTTCTGCCCTGAACCAATACACAGTATTGATTCTAAGAAGGTAAGAATTTTAAAAAAATATTATGCTGTTGCTCTTATTTTTTAAAACATCACCGTCGCTTACCAATATACTCACCTCCTTCAAAGAACCCTCCCTTGTAACAAAGTACTATTAATCAGAACAAATCAACACATTGGCCCTTTTGTTCATCTACTTTAATTATTTTAAACCTTTACTTACTGTCTTAATAACAACTCTGAGACAGAAGGACATGGGTGAGGCATTTATGGTTAAGTGACTTGCCCACAGTCATACAGCTAGAAAGTTTCTGAGGCCACATTTGAACCCACATTATCTTGACTATAGTCCTGGTGCTCTATTCACTGAGCTATTCATTCATCTACTTTTAAGAAATGCATCATATGACAAATATACTGGAGTTATATTTAATTTTTGAGTATTCACCAGACACTTGACTTTTGTGGTTTCATTTCTAGAAATGTGAGAGTTTTGCTGAACTTAGCAAGCTAGATCCATTTTGTTATCATGAGATAAGACCAATGTATCTCATCTCAAAGAAGGCTGATTTTAAAAGACTGAGGATAGGGGGTCTGGAATAAAATAATTACTTATTCTGGTAATTTCTGTGATGTTTCAAATATAATAAGCACTCAGAGCATATTTTTTGAATGAGTAAATTCATTAGAAAATATGAGAGACCACCTAAGAGCTGAGGATTTTGGTATGGTATAGCTGTAATAGTCAGGGAAGGTTTTTTTAACTGAGATTATACTTTGGTTGGACCTTGAAATAATGGATGGAATTTGAGTATGATGAGAGCAAGAAAAGATATTCTTTGACTGCATGCCTAAAAATCCAGAGAATGCTTTTGCTGTGGTCTTTTGCCTGAGGATAGGTAAGGTGAGGATCAGGAGAGTAATGACACTGTTCTTGTCCAAAATTCAGCAAATTCAAAAGTATGAATTAATCCATTTAACTGGAGTACCAGTAGAAAAGCCTATGACAACTCTGTTTCAAAATGTCATCATAGAAAGTGATATTTCAAGTAGCAATGGGGTGGGATTAGAGTCATGTTGAAGATTTGTGTCAAACAAGGAATAAGTACATAATTTCTAGATAAGTGATTTGTCTAACACACTTCTACTCTGAAGGCAAAGAGGCAGACTGGGGACTTTAAGGAATAGACTGAGGCTGAAAAATGAACAGACCCTGGCAGGGATTTTGGAATTGTGGGGTAGAGGTAGAGATTTGACGGGAAAGAAATGACATTTAATCAGTTCTCTAGTAGGGGCTTGGGAGAAAGAGAGAAGTGAAGTGACTAAAGAGGGCATGTAATCAAAAAGGAGATAGCCAAAATAGAAGCTGTGTTGTAGAGGGATGAGCCCTGTAATGAGCCAGGAGATGATTTCCTAGTCCTAAAGCTGTTTCTGAGAGAGATGTTTGCAAAATGATGGGGTTCCATTGGAAAACCTTGAAGTTCCATTCTTTTCAGTTTCTAATTCTAGAATTCTTGGACAAATCACCCCACCCCCCCAACACCTTAAGTTTCTGCATCTCTGAAATGAAAGGCTTGGGCTAGATCAGCAAATTCAGAGTTGGAAGGGACCAAGAAGCCATCTAGCCCCATTTTCTAGATAAGGAGATTAAAGACTTAGGAGGTTAATGACACTTGTTTCTGAGGTCTTAGAGGTAAATAGTAAGCTTCAAAGGCAGAATTTGAACCTAGGTCCTAGCTCCCCTTTCCTACCATCTTTTATTTCTTCTTGGCCCAGAGAACAAACAGACTTTCCCCTTCCTGATTACATTTTGTTTCTGCCAGTTTAAACCATTTCCACTGAATGATGGTAGTAGGGTCACAAGATCATATGCATGTGCAAGATACCAGTGAGGCAACCTAATCCAAGCCCCTTATTTTTACAAGTAAGGAAACTGAGGCCCAAGGAGATTCAATAATAATTGCCAACAAAGCACTGTGCTAAGGGCTTTACAATTATCTCATTTGAACCTCACAACTACTTTGGGAGTTAGAGTCTATTCTTATCCCCGTTTTCCAGATGAGGAATCTGAGGCAAGCAGAGCTGGAAAGGACCTAGGAGACAAAGTGTTGTCAGTCTCTGGGGAACTGCGTGTGTGTGTGTGTGTGTGTGTGTGTGTGTGTGTGTGTGTGTGTGTGTGTGTGTGTGTAAGTAACTGAGTGTGGGGGGGAGGGGGAAACTGAGACAATGTGTGTGTGTCCGTGCGTGTGATATCTAGGTCGGTTCCCAGGGTTCTGGGTGTGTGGCTGCACGGTGTGCCTAGGGGCAGGAGGGGAGATGCTACTGGCTGGGCGCTGTGCCCCGATGTGTGAGGAAGGGCTGCCCTGCGGCGGGAGGATCTCTGAGCCAAGCTAGTCAGGGTGAGAGAGTGGCCGAGCCCACCACAGGATGCTGCGTCCGGAAGGCAGCGGCTGTTCCTGGAGGGGGTGGGCTGGACCAGTCAGCCGCCAGCCCGTCCTTCTGCTTCAGCTTTCAGCAGCCCTCCAGTTTTCCCTAGGAACTACAAGAGGGTCACGTGTGTTCGTGTGTTCGTGTGTGTGTGTGTGTGTGTGTGTGTGTGTGTGTGTGTGCCCGCGCGCGCGCACGCACTCACTCATCCTGCCCAAGGTTTCAGAGACTGGAGCATAGTGGGCTGGGGAAAGGGGGGCGGGATAGGAAGGGAAGGGAAGGACCAAGTCACCTTCGTTATGGCAATCCCATTCCAGCAACCTTTTCCTGGTACCGCCCACCTCCGCCCCCTATGTCCTTGGCCCCCTTCGCCCCCACTGAGAAGGGCGCCCACCTCCTCCCCCCGACTTAACCTTCGGCATCCTCCACCGATCAGACAGCTGGCAGACCGCCTTACCCTGGGCAGGTGGGTAGGGATGCTTAGTTTTGGGCTCCCTTCTCCTCCCCTCTCTACCTAGCTGGGACTCTCTGCACCCCAGCGCCATTCAGAATTCGGCCTCAGGATACGTTTGTAGTGTAGCCTCCCCTGCCTGAGCCTGGTCTTCCGGCTTCAAACCGGGCAGTCTTTCCTTCCCCACACTTTAGCTAGCCAGCGGGGTTTGATTCTCTTAGTCACTCCATGCTCCTCGATTTCCCTAATCCCAAGACTTTCCAGCCCCCTGGGCTTGCAAGATGATTTGTTAGACACACTCGAACAAGTGTCGCCTCCAATTAATGGATGGGGTGGGGCATGGGGGGGGGGGCGGGGGCGGCCTCAATTTTAGCCACCTCGCGAGGAGGCTGCAGGCAGGAACTGCTTTGTCCTGCAACGTGCCCCAGCCCTCCCTGCAAGTTTGAAATGTGAGCTACCTCCCAAATTCTCATTCTCTCTCTCTCTCTCTCTCTCTCTCTCTCTCTCTCTCTCTC
>NW_025367450.1:0-1191 GCF_016433145.1 Gracilinanus agilis | reverse complement strand
CTTCCAAAGCTCTTAACTTTACTCCTAGCCAGTATATACTAGGGTGGCACCGCCTATGAACAAGAAATAGAATTGCAAGTATGGCCCAGTTTCCTGCCTATTTCAAACAGCTCCCACTCCCAGAGAGCATTTCCATGCTACATAGCTCAAATTTTTAAGATGTCTTTCCTTCCAACTGTTCCTGGTTATACTTGTCCTTACTATTAGCTTGAGTAATCTCAAGATTCAGAAAGGAGATTCATCTCCTTACACTCCCTTGCCATTTTGGCCTTTCTAGTCTCTGCAACACATCCAATATGGGGTTCATCAACACTCTGCTCAGTGTGGGTATTGTGATAATTAGATTAAGCCTACACTGCCCATCTTTAGATTTAATCACCAAAGGTGAGATCACCTCCAATTCTGGGAGGTCCTAACCCACGTGTGCTAGAGTGAGTGACAAATGAGAATCGACTGATCACCCTCTATGCATTCTATGAGAAGAGTCTATTGTGATTGGTCACCTAGGCTAGGGGAAGTGACGCATAAGTGACCCCTTTAAAAAGAGGGAGTTGAGTGAGTGAAGGGTCTTTGGTTGAAGAGGGCGTCTGGTGATGGACCTTTTCTGGTTCATGGAGGAGTGTTGAAATGCTAAGACCCTGGTGAGACTGCTTTAAATGTCTTCTTTGAATTCCACGTGGTGATTTTAAAGACTGACTAAATCTTCCTGAACTTCTCTTAAGAAATTTCTTTTAGTAGGCTCTGTAAATGAAGTTTTGCTCCATTCACCTCTGGGCCTCTGGCCCTCTAACTCTTGGCTGAGAGTTAAGATCTACCTGGATTAATTAAAAGATTGTAATAAATTCCCTACTGGGTTAGATTCTTATTTCCTTATTTCCTCTCTCTCTTCTTAATTGTAAATAAACTTCCATAAAATCAATTTTGACTTGAGATTATTCTTAATTGAGGATTGATAATAGTTCAATCCTCTGGCAACCATCTTTTAATATATTGAATCCATAAAACCCCTTTTTCCCCCTTATAGTATGGGGAACCCCAGAAGTGTGACCAAAGGAAGCTAGATGGATTATGATACTGGGGAGGGGAAAGAACCTAAATGAGTCTGGAGGTAAATTTTAAGCCTTTTAAGACTCCATTGCATTATTGATGTTAACTGTTTCAGTTTGTTCCCCTCCAAATAGTGAAGAAGTC
>NW_025367449.1:0-5084 GCF_016433145.1 Gracilinanus agilis | reverse complement strand
TTTCCTTTTATCCCACCCTCCAAGCTCTATCCTTGGTTCTGCTGGTGCTTTCCCAACAACATCAAACTTTCAGTTCAGGTCATTCTTCATCCAGCAATGGACATAGCAACTGAAAAGAAAAGTGTTATTTGTCCTTCATTTTCAAAAAAATGACATCCTGAGGTGATATCTTGACTTGTGCATGAATTAGATTTAAGTGACGCAGAGTTGTAGAAAATCATCTTCCAGAATCATTGAAATACGGTGACAAGAAAAAAGTTTGGACAACTGGAGATGGCTTGGATGTCCACGGCTCCACAATGACTGCTTCGCCCACCTTCGTGATCAATGGAACAAATTGTTCTCATCTGTCCCTTCTGCTGGGGGAAGTCTTCACATGCTTGGGGTAAATATCCCCCAATAACTCGTTAATAATAATAACTAATAATAATAATAATAGTTAATATAGTGCTAAGCAGTGTGCTAAGCACTTTGCAACTATTATCTCATTGGTTCCTCACAAAAAACCTGGGAGGGAAATGCTATTTTTCAGATGAGAAAACTGAGCTAAGAAAGGTCAAGTGATTTGCCCAGGGTCACACAGGTAGGAATTGTCCGAGGTTGGATTTGAACTCATCCCTTCTTGACTCCCCAGATCTGGCACTTTAGCCACTGTGCTATCTAGCTGCCCAGGATTCAGAGTAGACTATAGCCAAGTTTAAAGAAAAAATTTCCCAACTGTTAGTGCTGTTCCAAAATGGAACGAATGTCTTGGGAAGTAGTGACCTCTCCATTACTAGATGTCCATTTATTAAGAACAAGATAGTAAAGTACTTGATTTGGGAGTCAGAAAAACCTGAGTTTTCAAATATTGCCATGAACATTTACTAGCTGAGTGATCTTGGGAGAGCTATTTAACTCTCTGACCCTCAGTTTGCTTATCTGTAAAATGGGGATAATATGAACAACAACTTCACAAAGTTGTTCTGAGAATCAAGTGAGAAAAGACATATAAATCCCTTTGGAAAACTAAGAATGCCCTTAAATATGTTAGCTTAAAATATTGCGGTTGTTATTTAGTTGTTGAGTCATTTCAGTCATGTCTAATTCTTTGCAACCCCTTTTTGGGGGTTTTGTGGCAAAGATACTGGATTGGTTTGCCATTTCCTTTTCCAGCTCATTTTATAAATGAGAAAACTGAGACAAACAGAATTAAGTGACTTGCCCGGGGTCACACAACTAGGAAGTGTCTGAGGTCAAATTTGAACCCAGGTCTTCCTGATTTCAGGCTGGGTGCTTTTTCCAAAAAGCACACCATGTAGCTTGCCTAAGGATTTAGAGAGGATTCTCATTCAGGTATGGGCAGGTGTCTGGCATCCTCCGTAATCCACCCTGCTATCCAGCAATGGAATGGGCTGTCTCTGGAAGGCTGTGAATGCTTCTGTTCCTGGAAATAGTTAAATGGAAACTACAAAAAAGACTCCTGCCTTTGGCAGGAAATTGTGCCTTTCAAACCTAAGATGCTTTTTCTTGTGCAGAGGAATTCCACAACCCATTACACACCCCTGCCAAAGGTTGTACATCTTTTCTTTGTCTGAAATTGGCCATTCTCATGCTGATCCAAATCATTTTCCCTTCTGGGGAAGCCGCAAACAAATCTTTCCATGTTCAAGTGAGCCATGAACTCTTCCCATCTCTGTGGTTCAAAGAAGACCCCTGGTCTTGCTTCAGTCTTTCTTCCTAGAGTGCTCTGGCTGGATACCTGACTGGTCCCATCATACCCTACTGCACTCGTGTGTGTGTGTGTGTGTGTGTGTGTGTATACCTGGTTCAATGGTTAGCTCCTTGAGGGCAAGAACTGGATTCTTTTCCATTTCCATCTCACCAGTCCCTAGGATGGAGGAACTTAATAAATGGTTATTGAATTCTGGGTTTTTCTACTTGCCCTTCAGTTTCTTGACTTGAGTCCGCCATCTTTTTTTTTTTTACTCTCACTGTCTTAGAATTGATGCCAAGTATTGGTCGCAAGGCAGAAGAGTGGTAAGGGCTAGGCAATGGTGTTTAAGTGATTTGCCCAGGATCACCCAGCTAGGCAGTGTCCAAGGCCAGATTTGAACTCAGGATCTTCCCTATCCAGGCCTTGTTCTCCTACCACTGAACCACCCAGCTGCCCCAGGCCAACCATCTTTTAATAGATAATCATCATTTTATCATTTTCGGAAGGGCCTTGATAAGTCATGGCCCGAAGAAAAGAGGCCTGACTTTAGAATCAGGGGACCTGGGATCATAGATTTAAAGCTGGAAGAGACATTAGACAGAGGTCATCAAGACCAACCTCATCCTTTTTCAGATGGGGAAACTGAGGCTAATTGAGATGAAGCATCTTGCCCAAAGAAATAATAGGTAGCGAGTGGCCCTTCTGGGATTAGAGCCTAGATTCTCCTGACTCCAGGCCTGGTTCTCTATGCATTGTGCTACCTCAATGCCCCAAGAGAACCAATTTGAAATACTTAGTAACTGATCAATACAGTGATTGACTGGATAGTACCACTGTTCCAAAGGACTCAGGATGAAAAATGCTCTTCAGCCCCAGAGAGAGAGCTGATGGACTCAGAGTGCACACCAAAGCTTTTTTTTTTTTTCCTTCTCTTTTTCTTTTTTGGAACATGGCCAATGCAGTATATGCTTTGTATGACTTCATATATAATGGGTATTGTATTTCTTGCCTTCTCAATGGGTGGAGGAGGGGATAGAGGAAGAGAAAAAAATTTGGAACTCAAAAGAAAAATAAAAAGGAATTTTGAAAAACTCCCCAAACCCAATCCTGTGCCTTTTCTACTGAACCAGTCTCTCTATAGTGATTTTCCTTCTCTGAGCCTCAGTGTCCTTATCTGTAAAATGGGGATGGTATGACTTATAGTACTTTACTTCAAAGGGTTGACATGAGGTTCAAATGAGTTTATGTAAAGTGCTTGGCAAAGGGGGCAGCTAGATGGCTCAGTGGATTGAGAGCCAGGTCAAGGGACAGGAGGCCCTAGGTTCAAATGTGACCTCAGATATTTCCTGGCTGTGTGACCTTGGTCCAGTCACTTAACCCTGTTTGCCTAACCCTTGCCCTTTTGTCTTAGAGTTATTACTAAACAGAAAGTAAGGATTTTTTAAAAAATCTATTACTACTGAATAAACAAACAAACAAATACATCGATGTCTATTAGTAGTGGAGCTCCATCCTTTTGGGTCTTCAAAATCTCCTTTAAATGCAAGTGTCTCTCAGAGCAGATGGGATGTAAGAAATCACCATGAGCCATGAACACCTTGGACAGGATTACCACAAAGGAAGCTTAGAGCAAGGTCTTGTGGGAACAGGTCACAGGATTGGAGAGAGTAAGAAGGGAGTCTCTGACAGATGCAGAACTGGAAATTTTTCCCCTTGGGGAGGCACATCAGGAGCCAAAACCAAGACTAGCAGCACAAAGTGGGAACTCAGGAGGGTAGGAAAATGGGAAGGACAGAGGGTAGGAGCTGAGGAACAGAAGGGGGGACAGGGAAGGAATTCACAGGAACTCATTTGCCAATAGAATCCATTTTCACTATTAGCTTAATTAATATTTTAACTAACCATTTTAATTAGTTTTTTTTTCAAACCCTCATCTTCATCTTAGAATCAATTCTGTATGTTGGCTTCAAGGTAGAAGAGCAGTAAGGGCTAGACAATGGGAGTTAAGTGACTTGCCCAAGGTCACATAGTTAGGAAGTATCTTGAGGCCACATTTAAACCCAGGCTCTCAGTCTCCTGAGCCAACCAGCTGCCCCCTTAATTTTTAGTTTAATGAACTACTCTTACTAGATGCTAAGCTCTGATATTTCTATGCTTAAAGCAGCACTATGAGTGCCATTTAAACTTGGCTTTCTGGGACAAAACTCTGCTCTTCCCACCCTGATTGTGTCTCCTTTCACCGGACTGGAGGTTCTGGTACCCAGAAAGGGCATTTGCTCCCAACCTGCAGCCAGTCTAGAACGTAGGTTTCATCTGGGTTCTAACGGAGATTTTTGGACCAGTAATCATCAGAGCCCATTAGGCAGCAGTTGGTGCCTGGAAATCTAGGCACTTAGCGCTGCCATGTAGGTATTTTGAGAAGCCTAACTCGGACCTTGCCCTCCAAACAGGATGCGCCTTTGTACAGAGTCATTTTGGAAGGGAACCTAAAATACTGGAGAATAACTCGGAGGACAGTGCTGTCTTCACTCGGGCACGTCTCCAAGCCCAACGCCATGATCCTGGGATGCTCTGAGTCTGTGTATGTACACAGTCTCACTGGAGACTCACGACAGCTCTGGGAGGCAGGCACTAGAGGAATGGTTATCCCCATTTTAGAAATGGAGAAACTGAGGGTTGAGAGTTGAATTATTTGCCCTTGGTCACAGAACTAGCAAGTGTCCTCAAAGGGAGGATTCGATCCTGGGTCTCTTCTAATTGCCAGGCCATTTTAGAAGACACTGGACTCAGACAACTGGAACTGGGACTGGAACTGGGTCTTTTGCTGATTGGAACCATCTGGGCTCAGCTGGCAGGGACAGGGGAGTGGGGGTGGAGGGGGTCCTCTAGTATTCAGCAGTCCAGTCCACACAGACCATCAGGCCATCCGGTCTATCCCCTTCATTGTCCAGGGTCTCAACAAGGAAGAGGGAACTGACCTACCCAACATCCCGCAGTAACTGTGACACAGTATAATAAATAAAAAAATAAAACACAAAACAGCCTATATGTCTCCTGAGCCCCAGCCTAGTACACCATTTGCTATGCCAGCCCTAACACTGTGCTTATCCCCAGATAAGCCTCTTAAACTCTGGGACCCTCAGTTTGCTTATCAGTGAAATGGGGATTCTCTCTTTCACAAGAGGAAAATACTTTGTAAATGTGAAAGTGCTGAACAAAGGGGAAGCATTGTTACTGTGCCATATTCGGGTGTGAACTTCTAGTGACCCTTCTCAGCCCACATGACTGCTCCTAGTTGGGAATTTCCATTGTGGGGCTATTCTTGGACATAAGCCTCAGTTTCCTCATCTGTCAAATGAGCTGGAGAAGGAAATGGCCAACCACTCCA
>NW_025367448.1:0-5710 GCF_016433145.1 Gracilinanus agilis | reverse complement strand
CTACCAAAAAACTTCTTTACTGAATTAGAAAAAACTATAACAAATTTCATTTGGAATAACAAAAGATCAAGAATACCAAGGGAAATAATGAAAAAAAACCATGAAGGAAGGTGGCCTAGCAGTACCAGATATTAAACTATACTATAAAGCAGCAGTCATCAAAACAATATGGTACTGGCTAAGAGACAGAAGGGAGGATCAGTGGAATAGACTTGGGGTAAATGACATCAGCAAGACAGTGTATGATAAACTCAAAGAGCCCAACTTTTGGGACATGAATCCACTATTTGACAAAAACTGCTGGGAAATTTGGAAAACAATATGGGAGAGATTAGGTTTAGATCAACATCTCACACCCTACACCAAGATAAATTCAGAATGGGTGAACGCCCTGAATATAAAGAGGGAAACTATAAACATGTTAAGTGAACACAGAATAGTATACTTGTCAGATCTATGGGAAAGGAAAGACTTTAAAACCAAGCAAGAGTTAGAGAAAATTACAAAATGTAAATTAAATGGTTTTGATTATATTAAACTAAAAAGCTTTTGTACAAACAAAAACAATGTAGTCAAAATCAGAAGGGAAACAACAAATTGGGAAAAAATCTTTATAACAAAAAACTCTGACAGGGGTCTAATTACTCAAATATACAAGGAGTTAAATCAATTATATAAAAAATCAAGCCATTCCCCAACTGATAAATGGGCAAGGGACATGAATAGGCAATTTTCAGGTAAAGAAATCAAAAGTATCAATAAGCACATGAGAAAGTGTTCTAAATCTCTAATAATTAAAGAAATGCAAATCAAAACAACTCTGAGGTACCACCTCACACCTAGTAGATTGGCTAAAATGAAAGAAGGGGAGAGTAATGAATGCTGGAGGGGATGTGGCAAAATTGGGACATTAATGCATTGCTGGTGGAGTTGTGAACTGATCCAACCATTCTGGATGGCAATTTGGAACTATGCTCAAAGGGCTATAAAAAAAATGCCTGCCCTTTGATCCAGCCATACCATTATTGGGTTTGTACCCCAAAGAGATCATAGATAAACAGACTTGTATGAAAATATTTATAGCTGTGCTTTTTGTGGTGGCAAAAAACTGGAAAAGGAGGATATGTCCTTCAATTGGGGAATGGCTGAAGAAATTGTGGTATATGCTGGTGGTGGAATACTATTGGGCTCAAAGGAATAATAAACTGGAGGAGTTCCAGGTGAACTGGAAAGATCTCCAGGAATTGATGCAGAGCGATAGGAGCAGAGCCAGAAGAACACTCTACACAGAGACTGATATACTATGGTAAAATTGAATGTAATGGATTTCTGTACCAGCAGCAATGCAATGACACAGGACAATTCTGAGGGATCTATGGTAAAGAACGCTGCCCACATTCAGAGGAAGGACTGCAGGAGAGGAAACATATAAGAAAAACAACTGCTTGAACGCATTGATTGGGGATATAGACTCGAAACTACCAGACCAATGCAACTAACAACAATTTGGAAATAGGTTTTGATCAATGACACATGATAAAACCAGTGGAAATGTGCATCAGCTGGGGGGGTGAGGGGGGGGGAGGGTGAAGGAGAAAGTAGGAGCATGAATCATGTAACCATGTTAAAAATGAATATTAATAAATGTTAAAAAAGTAAAATAAAAATAAAAGGAGAAGTAGAGGTAGAAATAAGATTGTAGGGACATAAAATGGGAATGGAAGGAGAAAAATGGAAGAAGCATATTTCTTCAATTAATTTGGTGGAGGAAAAGAAGGTAGAGTTTGGATTTTAGTTATAATGATTTATAAGACAAAAAAAGTGGGTCTTTTTTCTTTAAAAATAGAAGAGATCTGAGTGTGTTTAAAGGAAGAAGACAATTCATGAATGAAAAAAAAACATTATCCCATTAATTATACATCAGGCACTCTGCTATGTGTTAAGATAAAAATATAAAAATATGCCCCCCTCCAATTCAAGGTGTGTTTACATCCTAATAGGAAAATACAACACATATAAAGTAGTAGGACTGAGAAAGCAGTTTTGGCCCAATGAGTCACAAGGATTGTAAAAGGAGTCATAGAACTGTTATTTTTAATGTCCCTTTTTTATTCCCCCTGTGGTATCATTAAATTATTATTATTTCTTGGGGAAATCACGTAATCAATGAATTAAGAGTCAGCCCTAAAGACAAAAGTCCTAAGTTCAAATTTGGCCTCAGATACTTCCAAACTGTGTGACTTTGGGTACATCATTTAATCCTCAACACCAAATTACCACTCTTTTGTCTTGTAACCAATATACAGTATTGATTCTAAGAAAGAAGGAAAGGGTTGATTTTTTAAATGATTATCCTAAAGCAAGAGATGAAAATAAGTTGAAGAAGAGGAGATCTGAGTAGGAAAGACAGTAATGTGACCATACCAAATAGAACCTACTTACTTGGAAAAAAATAACTGAATGAATATGAACCATGGTCTATGGCCAGATTGTAACCATAGCTTAAGTGAATTTTAATTTATTTAAGAATTAGAAGAGCTAACGAGAGTACTTAATGAGGAGAGACTGAAGATGCTAGAAAGGAAGGGGATAATATAGAAAAGAATGTAACATATAACTAAAAAAACAAAAGCTTTGGACTCTACTTATCTCAGTGGCATATTGAAAAGTGTTTTTGGAATGAATTTTCAAGATTTTCAGTTAAATGCAACACTCTGCAAGTGTAGGGATAATTTTTTTTCATTTTTTTTAATTTTAAACCCTTAATTCTGTGTATTGACTTATAGGTGGAAGAGTGGTAAGGGTAGGCAATGGGGGTCAAGTGACTTGCCCAGGGTCACACAGCTGGGAAGTGTCTGAGGCCGGATTTGAACCTAGGACCTCTTGTCTCTAGGCCTGGCTCTCAATCCACTGAGCTACCCAGCTGCCCCCCGGGGATAATTTATTAGAACTAATATTTTCTTTGCCATTATTAGTTGTTCTAACAAGGCTGTTACATTTTGTTATATTAGGTCTGTGACTCCTTTACCAATTTTTATTTAGGATTCAAGTCTTCCTAGTAAACTGAAGTCTAAGTAATGTAAGTCAGGCATTGTTACAAGGTTAATATTTAGGTCACATGTCCATACTTCTTTAGATGTCATTTATTCAGCTTTTGACATTGAAAAAAATCCAGTAAGGCTGATAATAATTTAAATATTCCACTCATAGGTCTCAGGACAGAGGGTGTGGTAACAACTAGGGATGTCATGCAAAGAGAATGCAAAATGCATGAGTTAGGAGTCTTCTGGGGATACAGATGGGACAATGATTTCCTACAAGTGAATTTGAGATGTTTTCAAAAAACTTTTAAATGTTGAATATTTTTGGCTAAGTTTATTTTATAAAATAATTAATTCTTAAGTAGCAGAGGATAACAAAATGATAATAGTAAAAGTTAGCATTTACACAGTACAGTGCTTTAATGTTTGCAAAGTGCTTTAGAAATATTGCATTTGCTATTTACAAAAATGCTGAGAGGTGTTATTTTTATTTTCATTTCATAGATGAAGAAACTGAAGCAAACAGGTTTATTTGCTCAAGGCATTAAAAATAGTAGTGTCTAAGTCTGAATTTGAACTCCAGTCTTCTTGGTTCCAAATCAAGTATACTACCACTATACTACTTAGCCACCTGAATAAAATACATAAAACATAGCCAAAACAAAATCAGGTATTTTTCTCTATAAATAAAGCTTTATATGTTGTCATACCTCTCTATAGCCTTCACTGACTCGATCCAGGTTGAGGGAATACACCAGATCCCTGCCTCCCACAAACAGTCGTTCTTGATATTCATCCAGCAACATCACATGGAGGTCGAGATATCCATAAGGACTATGAAAGATTGATGTCCTATTTAAATCCCAGAGCTCTGAAACACAACCAGGATATTTATGATAAATACAAAAGAAAATAAAAAGCAGGTCCCATGCTTATTCATTTATTTCAAGGGTTTTGTTTTTGATAAATTGTTAGTTAGAAGTTTATTTTGACAAAGAAATATTGATACAGATGAGATGTAGATGTATAGGTACAGAAATCTGTCCTTTAGGTTACAAACTTAAAGTGTCTATCCATCCATCCAACTATCCATCTTATCAAAACACTATTTATTCAAATACATAACACACCTGGGAATACTTTTTGAATGGGTACAATAAAAAAAAGAAATTCATTGAGGTCATAGACCTTAAAATTTTCATCTTGATTTTAAGATGAGTAAGAAAAAAAGAATCTCTGTTTACAACCAGAGAAAGGTGGGAGAGTCATTTGTTATAGCCCTTACTATAAAGGGAAAAGGGAATATGAATCAATGGAAAAATCATTCAATAATATCTCCACTTGCCAGCCAGAAACTCTTAGCTCTGTGGCAGACTTCTCCAAAAGGGTGCCCATTTAGCTCCAGATGAAAGGCAATTGTGAAAAGGCTTGTAAATTGTTGTTCTGAAAGCCAAATTTATATTCAGATTCTCCTAAGTCTGGAAACCATCAGAGTTACTATTACAATGAGGTAAAGTTTAGTATGTTAATCACCAGTGAAAAGAAGGCGAGCAGTATCTATTTTCTACCCCCTTGGTGGTTGTTTTCATCTCTGGTTAGTGTTAGTGGTTTGGATACCTGGAACACTTCCTACAAAATGGTTATGAAAAAAAGTATGTGTTTGTGGTTATGTGTGTATTTGTATATACAAACACAAAAAAAATATGTATGGATGTGTGGCATATATGAGCATAATGACTTTAGATAAAGGGAACTCTGACCATTTTAAAAATTAATCCAAAAGCAATTCATTGCTAAAGACAAAGACTTTTATGGGTTTTTTTTATCACCCTTACTGTTTTTTTTTAAGGTTCTGGTTTCTATTGTACTATCTCAGCATTTAAAGAGAATGAAGAATGATTCCTAAGAGCTAATAAAGTTTTTAAGAGAGGGCACAAGAATTTTTTTCCATCCCCAGGACAGAGAAACCTCAGCATGTTGGTGATTTTTTCAAGTTGTCAAATATGAAGGTTGTGATTCCACTGCTGAAAATCAGGATATATCATTTTAATGAGACATTTTCCCAAAGAGTCATCAGATTTAGACCTGACAGAGATTTTAGAGATCTTCATGCTAAAAATCCTTATTTTACTGAAGATGAAATGGGGATTAAGTGAATTGCTCAAAGTCTCATGAATATTAAGTGGAAGAATCAGGATTTAAATTTAGCACTGCTGTCTCCAAATCTAGACTCCCTTATAACATGTCATATTTTTTATGAAATGCCATTTACTAGAACAACATAATTTAGACAACATAATAAACAACTAAAACATTTGCTTAGCATGACATAAAGTACACGGTTTTGAAATTTCAAGCCACAGCCAAGATTAAAGAGGTGGTTAATGTGAGAGTGAGGAATCTGGTAGGTCTGTCTGAATTGAAAGCCTGCCTCACCAGCTTTCTTATTTAGCTATGTGACCCTGGGTAAATCACTTAACCTCTCTTGGCCCTGATTTCCTTAACTGAAAAATAGGTATAATTAAAGAACTTACCTTTGAGCATTGTTATGAACATGAAACGAAGTAACTGCTATAAATCACTCTGTAAACCTTGAAAGTTTATATATATATACATATATGTATATGTATATATATACATACATATATACACATATACTAGCTATTATC
>NW_025367447.1:0-5575 GCF_016433145.1 Gracilinanus agilis | reverse complement strand
TGTCCCTTTCAGCTCTAAGTTTATACTGCTGTGACTATATATATATATATATAGATATAGATATATAGATATATAGATATAGATATAGATATAGATATAGATATAGATATATATTCAGACTTGTGCTTTGGGAAAATTAATTTGATACCATGAGTATACATAGAACCTTTGCATCATGGTATGAGCCATAACAACGTGTTTTACTGGTATTTCCTTAGGGCACTTGACATTTATTCTATGCCACAATGAAGCATTAGGGTGGAACTTTATAAGGGAAAGTAAATCAAAGGGGGAATAGAATTGTGATTCGTCACATTTTTTCAGACACATCTATCCTATAAAGGATAGCATGAGGCCAATTTAAGCTTAAAAAATATTCTTGCCTAAGTATTTATTAGAGGTACTATTGTGCTAAGTATTAGAGGCAGAGAATACTAAAGCACATTTTAAAAGTAACAGATATAATATTTTTACCCTTTATCAGGATTCTTTATCCTTCAGAATTTTCTCTTCATTCTTTGTTTTACCATCTAAAATCAGTTACATAGTTCTCCAGAGCCAAACTGATTAGAAATTCCTGAAGTTATTTGGGAACATAGAAAAATACTAAGAATTTTTTATAAGAACTTAAAAAAACAACAACTAATATATTTTTAGTGAACTGAAACTTGATTTTCTTGAGGTATAATCTTTCAGATGAGATAAGAATGAAAAGAGCATAAAACTTACAGAGGGATTTACAAAAACTTGCTATCTAAATTATAAGGGCTTACAAAAGTGTGAAATATGCATGATTAAACAGTGCCAACCACTGAGACAGTATTTCTGATAGATCCTTTGAATATTCAATTAAATTTTTTTCCCTAGTTTTAAATCATCTTTAGCTTGTTACTTTCACTGTTACTTTCTGGTATCTTTCTTTGTTACTTGCTGTTACTTTCTGATGTCAGCATTTTCAGATCTAAGGATAGAGTAGAAAATGATATCAAGGAGTTTTGAGATGAAAAAGGAGTTCACCGTGAATGGCTTCAATTTTTTCATTATAGAGGCAAGGTCGTCATTGAGAGGGAGGAAGGAAAAGGAATTGGATGGGATTTCTTATTCTTTTTGCTTCAGGGATTCAGGGTGCTCGCCTTAGTATCTTCGTTTCATAATATGCTTTTGAAGATGGGTTATTAGACCAGCCTGTTCTTTGACTGTAGTGCTACTACTGTCAGTAAAACTATTAGATTATATATCTCAAAAGCACTTTTAGGAAAAAAAAGGCAGGGAAGGCACAAGAAGAGAAAGCTCCTCAATGATATTTTCCAAGTGTTCTAGGCAATATCCTGCAATTCTGGAGAAATCATTGGAGTCTGATGTTAAAAGTAGTTTTAATTATTGCCAGTTAAGAGCTAGGACTGTAGTTTTCTGGTTATCACTAGATATTACTTTACTGTCTCTCTACTTTTCCTCCACTCCAGAAAGGTTGTTGAAACCTTTAAGGGCTTCCCTGCTTGTCATAAGAATTTTATGGAGTAGGTTGGCAATCACTAATTCTATAAATTAGATGGGGAGATAGAAACAATGAGACATTAACAGACATGCAATGGGAAAAGGGAAGGGGAGAAACTTTACCTGTAGTATTGTACCACATATGATGGAGCAGGGAATTACTAAAGAAAGTCTCTTTGGTAAACTTGGGTTGGCTACAATGATCTGATAATTCAGATTAAAATACAAATTAAATAGAACATTTGCAATCTGTTTATCAGTTGGCAAAAGGAGGTTTATTTATCAATTGAATGAAAAAGATATTCAGATATTGTTGACTCAAGCAGCTTTACCACATTGGTGTTGGCCACGCACCTGCTCTGCTGGTCAGAAACTGGGGGAAGGAGCCAGGTGACTATTTGTGGTCTGGCTTTTTGAACCTAGAATGTCAGAAAATTATATCCAGGGCCCAAACATTTAACCATTTGAGACACTTAGGTCTTGAGGACAATTCCCATACTTTTAAAGGAACAAAACTAGATCAGTCCTCACTATGGGGACTCTCAACCTCTTAGTTTCTAAGTTATTGATTTCTCCACAAATATATTCCAGACTGAGCTATGAGCTAAGTGATGTATAACTCCACAGCCTGACTATATCTTGAATAATGCTGCTGCTGCTGGTGGTGGTGATGATAATGGGTTTTTTCTTTTGCTTGAGATGTATCTATATATCTATAATTTTATCAGTTTAGGGACTCTTACCACCAAAGAAGACTGGCAATTTGCATATAACTTATATTCTTAGATACTTACTGTGATCACCAAGAAGTTAAATGACTCGCCACTGGTCACTCCACCCAGTATTTGTCAAAGTCAGGACTAGAACCCAGATCTTGTTAACTCCAAGACTGCCTCTCAATAATAATGAAACTATTAATAATAATAATGTCTGATATTTAGCTCACATTTTATAAATTTTAAAATAGTTCACATGTGATCATATTAGTTGCTCTCATGAGTAGTACATTAGTGTCCAGATTTTAATTATGGAAGAAAGAAGCAACAAAATAAACAACTCATTAAGTTGAAGCTGGTTTTAATCCTCATTTTAGGGGGTTGCTTTTTTGCTAATAAAGCAACTGGCATGAGATTTTTGGCAGATTTGTGACAGAAACCACATAATGTTTGATGAGATGCATGCTCCTATTTGAGCTATGTCCAAAAAGAGGCAGATGGAAGGCTTTTACAAAAAAATTCCAGTTGTCATGAGTCTGGAATTCCTAATTTTCTTTCCTTTTTTTTCTTTTAAGCAATAAATACGTCTCAACAGATGGAACAAGATCCTACTTACAGGCATGAATTTGAAAGTTACAAACTGTAAACAACTTATTTAGATCCAAAGAGAGTCAAATACATGCAAATAAGAAGCAAAACCCATATTTGGAGAGCCTAAAGTATCAGACTCTTTTCCGAGTGGCACCATGTGGTTTAAAGATACTGACAAATCCATAATCAAGAAGCAGTCTCTGCCACATTTCTATTGCTGTTTGTTTTGATTATATGGTGCTTTGGCAGATTATTAATATAATTTATTTTCAGCATTTCATTGCTGAGGAAAAATCTTTTACATAGAAAAGCTCTGTGGTATAACTGAGTGAGCCAGATGGGACTAAGGAGAACTCATATACTCAGATACAAAGTTCACCAGGCATGACTCTTCCAGATGTTTTATCTACAGTGTTACTGATTATGCCAGATGTACCTAGTCAGGAAGTATGGGTTGGAGACCCTCAAGTTGGTCATCTCCATCATATACCAATGGAGTTTCTGGTTTTTAATCTCTAAATTGAGATTATATTTGACAGAGAGAGGCATAGGAAAAGAGGCATTTAACCACCTTAATGACAATAAGAGGAAAAAAATCCAAAAGTGAAAGGTGGGAGGAAACACCCAAAATGTGACATTACAGAGATCTGTAAAAAATCCATTAGGAATGTGTGAACTCTTTCATTTCTTGGGCATAGTGGTATTTTATCCTACAATTTATCCAACAATATGATAAATGCCATTAAGGTTTTGCTACGGACCAGATTCAGAGAGATTCTTGCAGAGGTAAAATTTTTGGGAAAATAAAGTTGGTTTTGCCCCCACCAACTGTCACCCTCTCAATTCCAGTGTGCCTTAGGCTGGCCAGAGATATTCTTAGGTCTTCCCTCTCCAGAAAATGCTAATTCTCTTTTCCAGAGTCTTCTGTTACAATATTATTTTTTGCTGTAATTCAACTTATCACAGTCAGAGTTTGTTTCTCTTCCATTCAAGTTGATAGCTTTCTGGGAAACTAATGCTTGCTAAAAGATTAAAACTAGAGGAGAAAATGATTGCTTATCTTTCCTTCAAAGAAGTAGCTCTAAAGGGATCATTTTGGACCACTAGATAAGAGGCTAAGATAGTATTTTGGGAGGTACTGTTCCAGGTTATAAGTAAAAGACAAGAGATAGGCAGGCTCTCAAGAAGACTTCAGACTGCAGAAATGGCTGCTTGGCCTCATTTTGAGATAAAGCCAGATCCTTAAGCCATTGAAACTCAAAAGATACGAAGAATTATATCACTATACCCTGTTCTAGCACTCCCTATTATCCATACAGGATCCAACTCCCAACTTAAGTTTACACAGTCCTTTAACCAAAAAAGTCAAATATACATTCTGTGAGTTGACTGTGTTATAAATGATCCCTGCTAAATAAATAAATGACATGCTGCTAATTGTCATCACTTCAACAATTAAAATTGCTAGAAAATCGTTGCTTAGAATTGTATTTTCCTCTTAGCGGAAGGTAGTACGATTCTTTACCTACTGAGGTGTTACTTTCTTCTTCCTCAGGATCTAGCACATGAAAAAGATCTTGATGTTCCATGCAGATGAGGATATGGAAGATTTTCTTTAAGTGGCTAAAGTGCTCCATTTTCACTTGACACAAGTGCTAGTCCAACCATTTTATACTGGGTTCCAAATGGTAACCTGGATATTTATCCTGCCCTGGGATCAAGCTGATTACACCAGTTCATGGAAACTGAGAACTGAAAGGAATTTCAGAAGCCTTAGAGGCCAGAGTCCTAGTGTTGGAGTCAGGAAATCTTGGGTCCAAGTCCTACCTCTTATGACACTTAACAAGCTGCGTGTTCACAAGCAAGTCATTTTACCTCTTTGAATCAAAGTTTCCTCATCTATAAAATGGAGAGAACAAAATCTCATAAGGTCAACGTGTGGCTCAAATGAGACAAAAATATAAAATACCTTGTAAATCTTATATAATCAGTAACACCTATCTATAAGTAACACATTTCTTAAAATTGGGAACATTCTTTACAGGAATCCTCTTGATGTTAATTACTCAATTTCAAGAACAGAAATGGGAGATGGTACCTTTTAGGGTAGAATACTATGTTTGTATGTTTGTTTGTAATGTTTGATTGTTTGTAACTTTTATCTATCTATCTGTCTGTCTGTCTGTCTGTTTATCTATCTATCTATATCTATCTATCTATCTATCTATCTATCTATCTATCTATCTATCTGTAACATTAATTCACTGGTCCTAGTTCTGTCTTCCACAACCTAGATAATAAGTCTATTTTCTCTTAGAAATAACAGCCTATAAAAAATTGGAAAACAACCATCATAGCCCCTTTAATGTTTTTGATTTAGGTTAAACATCCATGGTTCCATCAAATGAGCCTCAATTGCCAGAGTTTTAAAACCTTTCACTATACTAGTTGCCCTCCTCTGGATCTGTTCCAGTTTGCTAATGTCCTTCATAAAACGCCTCACAGAGAATGGCACACATTGCTCCAGAAGTTATTAGACCAGGGCAGATAATAGGGAGATTTGTACATTGTTTTAGAAACAATGATTCTATCATATAGTTCAATATTATAAGAGTATTTTTGACTGCCAGGTCATATTTTTGACTTATGTTGTAGACTTTCAAAATCCCAGTCCTTTTCTTTTCTTTTCTCTTCTCTTCTTTCCTTTTCCTTTTTTTTCTTTTCTTTTCCTTTCTCTTCTTTTCTTTATAATTTTATTGGTCTTCCTTCCTTCC
>NW_025367446.1:0-6014 GCF_016433145.1 Gracilinanus agilis | reverse complement strand
GAGCCAGACCTAGAGATGGGAGGTCCTGGGTTCAAATCTGACCTCAACTGTTAGGGTTCAAAATGGGTGGCCTCCAGAGGAACACATGAGACAATGCAATCAAAGCAGGAGAAAGCTTTATTGCCATTATGCACTGGGGAAACTCAGCAAAGAGAGTCCCGAGGGGGCATTCAGAATAAGGAATATATATATATGTTTCTGGGATATAGGTGCCTTTGTTAGGCACCTTAGGGTTAGCTAATAGCTAGACAGAGGGAGTAGGGATGCTTCCAGGTGCCACAGGATATGATTCTTAATCTTCAAGGCTGTTCTGTCTAGGAATCTTCAAGGCTGTTTCATCTAGGGTCCCTGGGGCTTCCAGCCAGGAGTTGTCCCTGGGACTGTGAGTCAGAGAGATAACTGCCCTGCTTGAGTCAGGCATGATGTTATCCAAAAAATCCCCTGCTTAATTGCTAAGTTTAGCTTTTTTGTTATAATATTCTTATAAGCTATAAGCTATAATATTTCTATAAGCTTTTTTGGCTATAACAACACATATATACACACATATATATATACATACATATATATACACACATATATACATATATATACTATTGTATATATGCATATTATTGTATATGCATATTATTAGAGTTTCTGGTGCACTATTACCCTCTGCACAACTACTTATGCTTCTCCATTTCTTCTTTAAGCATCTATTTTTATCCAAAACTTTTGTTTTCTTCAGCCTAATAATAAAAACCTCTAGCAATTAATTACATGTTAAATTTTTTTTAATTTTTTCCTTAAATGCTATTTCATTATGATTCCCTGGTTCATTTACTTTTTTCCTTTATGTTTGTGAGTAGAATGAAGAGATGATTGTTTTACAAATCTGTCAAAAAAGAATCTCCTGCTCTAATTTTTCTCCTTGCCTATTTAAAAAACATTCCTTTTTTATTTTCATATGAACTGCTTTCATCTTATATTAATTACTTATTATTATTGTTGTGATTTGTCCACATATTCATTCCAATTGTTCCCTTTAAAATTGTTCCCTTTTTTTTCCAAGAACTCACTTACATTTTATCATAATGCTTGTTTTACACTTCCATATTGTAAAGCCATAACCTTCCTTTTCCCTCTAATATCAGCAGAAAATATATTGCAAATTTCTACAGTAATATGTACATGTGGAGTAGGATTTATCTGACTTAATCCATTAGCTTTCATGTGCATTGCTAAATCATGTCTTTTCCCATATTGCTAGAAAACCTCCATTTCATCCTTTTTAAATTTTGGGGGGTTGTGCTTTATCCTGAATAGAATTCAATAGTCAGAGGAGAGGTGGCTAGAATGCATTTGAGAAATTATGCATTGCTTTCAATGATCATAAGTAGACTCCCTGCTGCCAGGCCCTCTTTTTTAACATCAATATGCTCCCAGTGATATTACATAGTCATGAATTATAAAATCCCACGATTGCAGATTGTCTCAATGATGATTGGGAAATGCACAATGATATAAATAGGCTAGTCTTGTAGCCAAAGATGACTTGCATATGAGAACTGATTTAAATATGTGTTATTAACAACATATATGACTAAGAAGTATGGACAATCCAGATCTGCACAGGGATTTATTGAATTTATCAAATGTTAAAATAAGAAGATGTTTAAATCAGGGAGATAAGGAGAATGGAGGCTTTTCTTAAAGCTCTATTTAGTACCAATTATTCTTCAGTTGTGTCTGTGAGACATAACCCATTATATTCTCCAAATAATATATGATATTGGTTGGGTATTACCTAAAGGGAACTGGCATGTGATTGGCATTAACAAAATGCAACATATCACTAAATAACTAATGAATTAGGAGAACTATAACTAATATTAGTAATGTGTGTGCTTGTATAAAGGAGGGAGAAGAGATAAGAAGAACATGAATGAGGAGGATGAAAAGGTGGAGAAATTGAAGAACAACAAGAAGAAAAACCTCAGTCAAATATCATAATTGAGGGATAAGTGATTGATGACATATTTTTTATTCTTAAGCATCCTTGCAATTTCCAGAGAATGGAAGAAGGAACCTAGATCATTCTTTTGACTGTGTATGGTGACCCATAACAACAGAAGCACAAAAAGGAGGGCAATACTTGAATAGTTTTCAATATAATTTATTGAAAGGAATATCTGCATAAAAAAGACAATAAGAGGACCAAATTCTAACTACAAAACAATTATATTTACCATACAATTATGCTTCTTTTCTGATAAAAATTAAGATACACAAAATCAATATATAATTTGAGATTGATGTTTGTCATCACAACAGTATTTGTATCTTTGATATAGAAAATCAAGTATATTTGACAATCAATTGTTAAATGGTTTGATCCATACACCAAGTGCAATAGGAATTCAGAGAAAATCAAGGTTAAATGAGGTTTTCTTCAGCTAGTTTGTTTTTTTTTCACCCTTTTATATTTATGCTAAACGACTAATTATTATTTGTGTTTGCTTATTTGGTTGGGGGGAGAGAGAAATTTCCTATGTTAAAATCAGTATCTTTGGCAATTCCAGGTTATTACTTTTTCACCTGCCAATGATTATCCCTTTGTTCAATTTTTTAAAAGAAAGGACAAGTAGATTTGTGTTTGATGTCTCAGAGAAAACAACAACAACCACAACAACAATAACCCTTGTTAGCAGCCTTTGGCTTCAGACTCAGCCCTGTAATGTTTCAAGTTAGCATCAGTAATACAGGAACTCATTCACTGTCTTTTACCTTTCTAAAATGTCTATTGAAAAACACTAGCTGGACAACTCAGAAGACTTAACACTTCACTCATTCTATGAAACATAAGTGATATAGGAAGTACCCTAGGTTCTCTTTCTATGAGAAATCTTTATCTCTAAACTAAAGTGGAACTGCAGCCTTTTCAGGGAAAATACTTAACATTTCTAGAACATGATTTCCTACAAAGCATTATATTAAGAATGGCCATGGGAAGTAGATTCTGCTGGTATTATTATTCTTACTTTATAGGTGAGAGACTAAAAATTAATAATATATAAGAATGTGGTCATGTCTAAAACTTACAAAAGTTAGTGTCCAGACCCAGTTTTTATTTTATTTTATTGTTTTGTTCTGTTCCAATAGAAATGTCATGATAGACCTTCTAGGTGTAGCAATGGAGAAAGGGTTAGTCTTGGATTTAGGAAGACTTAAGTTTGAATCTTCACTCAGATATTTAGTGTTTATGTGATCCTGGGGAAGTCCTTTAGCCTCTATTTGCCTATATTTCTTCAGCTCTAATAATTCTCATTGTTACAAAAGTTCCTGACACCCCAACATATCTACAGACACTGTTTAATATATATCTCCTTCCTGCACCTGAGGACCCACTGAATTTCTGTCTCTAATTTCTTCTGTGTATTGCTACTCAGCCTTTTAGCAAAGATCAAGTGTAGTATCTAATTTCTTCTGTGCGGGACAAAATCAGTAACTTAGTCTATGCATCCATAATGTCTAGTTTAGTTCCTTATTGAAGGAATATATATATATACATATATATATATGTAAATATATAAGATATTGAGCAGATATTTATCTGTTTTGTTATAAGAAGTTTCTTCATAAAGAATTCTTCATAGAAATGAAATCACAAGTCCAGGACACCCATTTTTCAAAAATAAATCAAAGAACAAATCATACAAACCATAAATTAATTTTTATCCCTACCTTTTCCCCCCAATACTCCCATCAAGAGTCCTGTCTTTATATCTCTTTCCCCATAAGAAAATGAAAAGGTATCTTAAAAAGACAGTGGCCTCTGAGGGAAAACACATGGAAGTTCATCTGAACTTAACTCTCTTTCTCATCTCCTTTATTTTTTTATCTTTTTGCAGATTTTATCAGATTTCTTCATCATTACCTTATTTTCTCGTGTTTTTCTGGGTTGTTGTTGCTATTTTATTAATTCAATTTCTTTAAGGGAAAAAGAAGGGGAAAGGGAATAAAGGAGAGAGACATGCAAACTTAAAGACAGATACAGATACACAGCCCTAGATACAATCCCAAAGTGAGAGACACAGAAACAGAAAAACAGAGAAAGGAAGCAAGAGAAAGAAAAAGAGACAGACAAAAACAGAGAGAGATGGTGGGGTAGGAGAAAAAGAAGAGAAAAGGTGGGAGTGGGAGAGGAAGAGAAAAAACTGTGCCTTCTGTCTTCTGAGTACTAAACTGTGTATGTTTGGAGAAAGATTTGCTTCCAGAGCATCTACAAGGTAATAAATTATTTGATCACAAGTTTCTTGAAGATTCCCTACTAAAATTTGAGGTAATATACTTTTAAAATCTACTTAATCAACACTTCTCCATAATGTCTATGAGAAATGTTTATAATAGGCTCAGCAAAAAGAAAAGAAAAAATGAAGATTTTGGCCCCATTTTCACCTCAAAAAAGATATCTGCCTATTCTGTCAAAGTTTAAGGTAAGACCTGCTGCCATAAAGCACATCTAGCAATGTAGTAAATTGGGAATTGGCTCAACTTGTTTTCTATGTTGGTAGTCTGAATGATAAGAGCGGAATAGATATATTTCTCTTATCTCTGCATGGTTTCCAACCTCATAAACATATTGAAGTAGGTCACCTCATAAAACCAGTCCAGACACCCAGAACTTCAAATAAGTGGAACCAATATTTATTTATTAATCTATTGATTAATAAACATACCTACTGGCCAGAACAACTTTCCTAGTGAAAGCTGCACCAGACTGAAATTAAAATGAAGTTTTTATAGGGTTATACAAAGAAAATAATGTTCATTACTGAGACATAACCTTGAAGCAAACTTTTATCATCTGTAAGTTAGTAGCGTAGGACTTTCCACCATATATCTTATCCTGGACTGTAAGGAAGCTATAGGGAGTCATTTTCTCATGTGAATATTATTTTGAGCTGTCTGACCTTCACAGGAAGTCTCATTCCTGATTTCTACTGTTCCCCAGGGAAAAACAGGTTTTCTGGACAATGACAGTTTATCTCACTTCAACATATAGGCATACAGTCAACAAAACCCCATTTTTACCCCTAGACTCATAAGATAAAAGAATAAGACTGATAGAGTAAGTTTTTCCATTACATATAAGGCTACATGCATAATGTAATCTGTTCAGCATTCATAAACCCATTGGAGAAGTAAATTTATCAAGCTACCATGAAAGATATACTAAGTCTATTTTACTAGAATATTAAAACAAATTTATGTTTTTATGGTATGTAAATTGGACTCAAATTAGAGCAAATAATTTCCTAAATATAGCAACATAAGTTTTCCATTTTTTCTTCATTTTTTAGAAATATTTGTTTTAGGGCACAGAACAATGAATTTTAGTCAGCTGATCTAAGAATATTTCATTCGTTACCTGTTTGACCAGGACAAAACATTTATCTTTACATGCCTCCGTTTTCTCATTTGTAAAATGTATTATAATGCATGTACTTGATAATTTAATCCTTAAAATACTGCTAAATACTGTAAAATTTGTACAATCTGTGTCATATTATCTAACATGTTGGATAGGGTGGAGAGATGGGTAACAAAATGTCAGAAAAGAATTATTAAAAAATTTATCTATGTGTAATCTGGAAAAAATTAAAAATTAAAAAAATACTGTTTATCTCTGGCTAATCAATTAATTTTTAATGTTTCAGTATTCTAATTTTATAATCTTGTAGAAAAATGTTATCACTATAAAGAACCATAGAAATAATTTTGGCAACTCCCTTTATTTTAAAGAGGCAAAATTTGGGTCCAAAGTGGCTTACTCATGATCACAAAGTGAATTAGCTGCTGAACCTAGACTGGAGCCAGGACATTTGATATCTAAATTATTACTCCAAAGCTACCCCAACAGACAATCATAACTGCTCTGCTTTCTATTTTCAGAAGGTAAGTCAAAGGATCGAATGGGATCACACATTAACTTGCTTCAAAAGGCATCAGCAATGGTATATGTATATATA
>NW_025367445.1:0-2069 GCF_016433145.1 Gracilinanus agilis | reverse complement strand
AAACAGGTGATAAAATTATAAAATATATTTAATATAATAATGTATTATATATTATAATAATAACTAAATTTATAAATATATTATAAAGTATTGGAAACTAGCAACAGTTGTAATAGTAATGGTGATTATGTTTTTAGTTTTTTATTCTCTAGATATGGTATTCCCAAAGAACAGAGGCAGCAGATGCCAAGTTCTTTCTCTCCAGCCATCCCCCTTCTGTTGATTTCTTCCTCCATACCCACCCTGTCTTTCTGTCCTTGTCTTCCTGGCCTCCAGGGTTCCCTTGCTTCTGACTCCCAAGTATGTTAGACGACATCCCAGCCAGAGAGCATCATCTATTTTCCAGTTGCCTGTCTCTGACAAAGAGGTTGGGGGTGCTGAGAGAAGAGAGATAAGATAATGTGTATATGCATTATCGCTTGAATACCATGTCTACATGTGTTAAGGGAATACATGTGTGCTATTTAGGACCCTTTCAGAGGTCGTGATGTGCACAACTGAGAGGATTCTCTGTATGTGGAACCCCTCAAGGAAATTGTGTGTCTGATCCCTGGGGAGAGGGAGGGCTGTGTCTGGCCCTTCAGGCAGTAGGTATGTCTGGATCCTGGGGGGGGTGGAAATAAAGGGTTATATGTCTGGCCCATCCTAGGCAGTTTATGTGTCTAGACCCCTCTGGGAAGGTATGTATGTCTGGGTCCTTCTTGGTGGTAATAAGGGGTGGGAAGTGTCTATTTCTGTTAAAAGGATCTCTCTGTCTGGGCTCTCTGGTTCTCCATAAGGAAAGATCTGTGTATTTGGCCTCTCTGGGGGTGTCTGGATATCCAGGCTATTCTGCCTGGAATTCAGGTGTCTGTACCCTTCTGGGAAGAGCAATGATTATTTCTGCCCCCTGGGGGAGATACCTGTATCTGGACCTTTCTGAGGAAATTTGTGTGCCTGGCTCTTTTTTGGGGGGGAGGGGGCAGGGGAACAGGGGAGGATGCAGTCAGAATTGTGTCCCTGGACCCTTCTCAAAGTCCAGGTGCTAAGTTAGGGCAGGGTTGGTTCTCTGTGTCTGGCTCCCATAAGGGGTTTTCATATCTCCTTCATGTCTGACCAGGAATAGGGCAAAGGGGAGGGGGGAGGAGAGGAGGAGGCAGTGGACATCCATGGTGTCTCTCCAAGCAGGACTGTGGGGTCATCTTGGTTCACCTGTGCAAAGTTCGACAAGCCATCCTTCTTACATGTACTTATGTGCCGTGCTGCGTGCCCCCATCCCTTTGATGTCTGTCCCCCCCACACCAAGGACCGAGATCCAAGTGACTATCTTGTTCATTTGTGTGCCCATGCATGGCCCCTGGCCTCGCTTCCCCTCCGCACAGTCCTCTCTCACGCGACCTCCCAGTTGCCCCCACTCCCCACTTTCCATGCCAGGAGAGATCTAATTACACAGAAATTAGTACAGAGAAGGATCGTTTGCTTTTATGGCATCAGTGCTGGGGCAGCTGTAAATCTGGGGCTGCTGCTGCAGCCGCTGCTGCCGCCACAGCCGAGAGGCATTTCAAAGTTGGGGGGGGGATGGCTGTATGGAGCACCACCTCCGCACATGCCCTCTCCCTCAGCCTCTGCCCAGCTACCTTAATCCCACCTACAGGACCCCAGAGTCAACCTACCCACTCACTCTAGGAATCTCTCAAGGTCAAGAAGTAGGAGAGGAGATTGACTAGTCAAGGTGTGGACTAAGCATCTTTGAGTCCCCAAAATTGCAACCACTATCCTAAGCCTCAGAATGAGTACTTTTTCTCTGAGGATCTCTAAGCACTTCCATACTAGATCTTCTCCATACCTCAAGGGACCTGGAGTGGAGAAGGGGAGAGGGAACCCCTGTGGGTATAAGAGTGAGTACACAGGTATCCAGGATCCTATTTTAGAATGGCTCAGTTTCCCCTCATAGTCTTACCAACTGGTATTCTGCACCCTCATGCCTTCCTCAAACATAAATCATTCACCATCTGTGACTATCTCCAATTTAACCTGCATATATATATATATATATATATATGTGTGTGTGTGTGTGTGTGTGTGTGTGT
>NW_025367444.1:0-3420 GCF_016433145.1 Gracilinanus agilis | reverse complement strand
GTTTTGGGTTGATCAAGTCCAAAGCAGGGAGTAAGACTGACAAATAATTCGTTTTCACTTGTTAAGCTAATTTTTAGAGTTAAGGAACTCATAATTCAAGGATTTTCAGCTATCCTCAGCATTCAGGAATACAGAGAGACAAATAGACCAAAAAACAGAGACTTGCTTTCTAAAATCTTAGCTTGCGCACACAGATCAAAACACAGATTCACAAAGACAGGCTTGAAAGAGCCAACATCCAACCTGGTTTAATTACTGTCTTAGAAAAAGTTTCATTGGCTGTTTCTATGGGCTGAAAAAGGCCTATAGTGAGGCAAAGAGATGGACACACAGAACAGATAAAGACACTTGATCTTTGAGGATTGCCTCTTTGCTCCACACTCTCCTGACCTGTGTTGCAGAACAGAAGGAGGAAGGGCAGCAGAGGTACCTGGCAAAAATATTTTTTTTCCAATTACACATAAAAACAATCTTTAGGGGGCAGCTGGGTAGCTCAGTGGAATGAGAGTCAGGCCTAGAGACAGGAGGTCCTAGGTTCAAACCCGGCCTCAGCCACTTCCCAGCTGTGTGACCCTGGGCAAGTCACTTGACCCCCATTGCCCACCCTTACCAATCTTCCACCTATGAGACAATGCACCGAAGTACAAGGGTTTAAAAAAAAATTAAAAACAAAAAAAACAAAAAAAACCCAATCTTTAACTTTTGTTTTTTAAAATTTTGACTTCCAAATACTCTTCTTCCCTCCCTCCTTTTCCCCCTCATTGAGAAGGCAAGCAATTGGATAAAGGATATACATGTGCAGTCATGCCAAGCATATTTTCATATTAGTCATGTTATGAAAAAAAACACAGATCTCCCAAAACAAGAAAAATAAAGAAATAAAAAACAAACAAACAAACAAAAAACCACCAGTCAGCTTCCATCTTTATTCAGATCCCATCAGTTTTCTCTCTGAAGGTAGATAGCATTTTTCATCATGAGTCCTTTGGAATTGTCCTGGATCATTGTATTGCTAAGAATATCTGAGTCTTTCAGTCATTCATATAGTATTACAGTTACTTTGTACAATATTCTCTTGGTTCTGCTCACTTCACTTTGTATCAGTTTATACTTCTCAAGTTTTTCTGAAAGCATCCTGCTCATCATTTCTTAAGACACAATAGTATTCCATCTCAATCACATGCCCCAACTTGTTCCAGCCATTCCTGTGCTGATGGGCATCCTCTCAGTTTCTAATTCTTTGCCACCACAAAAAAAAAGCTTGTATAAATATTTTGTATATATACATCCTTTTCATTTGAAATTTTTTTTTCTCTTTGGAATACAGACCTAGTAGTGGTATTACCAGATCAAAAGATATGCACAGTTTCATAGACCTTCAGGTATAGTCCCAAATTGCTCTCCAGAATAAATTGATCAGTTCACAACTCTTCCAGCAGTGCATAAATGTCCCAATTTCCCCACATGCCCTTTAACATTTGTCATTTTCCTTTTTTGTCATATTAACCAATCTGACAGTTATGAGTTAGTAGCTGATTAATTTTCATTTGCATTACTTTAGTCAATAGTGATTTAAATCATTTTTCATATGAACATAGATAGCTTTGATTTCTTCTAAAAATTGCCTTTCATATCCTTTAGCCATTTATCAATTGAGGAATGACTCATATTCCTATACATTTTACTAAGTTCTCTATCTATTTGAGAGATGAAGCTTTTATCAGAAAAACTTGCTATAACAATTTCCCCACAGTTTTCTGCTTTCCATCTAATCTTTCCTATATTGGTTTGGTTTGTATGAAAACTTTTTAACTTACTGTAATCAGAATTATCCATTTTGTATCCTGTAATGCTCTCTATCTCTTTCTTGGTCATAAATTCTTCTTTTATCCACAGATCTGACAGGTGAACTATTCCATAATCCCCTAGCACCCCTTATAGTCTAAATCAGTGGTTCCCAAACTTTTTTGGCCTACCACCCCCCTTCCATGGTTCCTTCTATTTTTTCAGTCTTTTGACTTTGTTTTATTTGTTCTTGTTGTCTTGAGAGATCATTAGCTTTTAATTGCTCAATTCTAGCCTTTAGGGACTGGTTTTCGGCTCTAAACTTTTCATTTTCAGCTCTGATCTTTTGGTTTTCTTTTTCAATCTGGTTCAATTTGCTTATTAGTTCATTTGATTTCTGAGCCTCACTTTCCAATTGTAAGATTCTACCTTTTAAACTGTTATTTTCTTGCCAGATCTCTTCCATCTTCCTCAGAATCTCAGTTTTGAACTCTTCCATAGCTTGTGACCCGTTTTCCTTATTTGAGGAGGGTCCAGATGCTTGTTTGTTCTCCTCCTCTGTTTGCTCGGTTGTCTGGATTTTCTCTGTGTAAAAGTTGTCGAGTGTTAAAGACTTCTTTTTCTTGTTGTTTATCTTTCTCTTCTGAACTTCCTGAGTCTGGGTAGCCATTGTTAGCCCAGCAGCTTCTCAGCTTTATTCTCGCGCTCAGGGTCTGTCCGCGGTCTTTTGGCTCCTGAGGTCTGAGGTCTGGTTTTTTCCAAGGTCAAGCCCCCTGGTGGACCCCCTTGCTTGATCCTCTGCCGGAGGTTTCTTTACAAGTCTCAGGGCGCTGCTTCCACAGTCGTATACCCGTCTGCGCTGGTTCCCCACTCAGGGTTTCAGAGCTTTAGCTTGTGGCTGTGTCTGCCTCCACCCACACCTCCGCCCGTGTTGAGATTTTGTGTGCGTTCTTTGGCTTTTTGGTGTCCCAAATCTTGCTGCTCTCAGGAACAGGCCCTGGACCTGCCAATGACTCGATGGGTGCCCCAAACTTGCTCTATTTCTTTTTAGTTGGCTTCGGCGCTATAGGTGTTGTGTGTGGAGGGGGTGGGGGTGGGGTGGTTGCTCAGCCTGCGATTTAGTGGGAGCTGTTTCACCCCTTTATAGCATGGAAATGTCCCGATTCCACGTACCTTCCACGCTGTGCCCTGTTGTGGGGTTCCTCCGTTCGTCTGGACTTGTTTTTGTGTCCCCTTGAGGAGTTTTGTGTGTTTTGGTCAGGAGAGGTTAAGAGCTGCTTTTTACTCTGCCGCCATCTTAACCCGGAAGTCCCGCCCCCCTTCCAGAAAAAATATGACTTAGTGCCCCCTGTCACATACTATCACCGCCCTCTTACATCCCCAATCATGTCCACCCCAACCCATGCGTTCAAGCAATTGTTTATCTTCTATGTTTCCTCTCCTGCAGTCCTTCCTCTGAATGTGGGTAGCATCTTTACCATAAATCCCTCAGAATTGTCCTGGGTCATTGCATTGCTGCTGGTACAGAAGTCCATTACATTCGATTTTACCACAGTATGTCAGTCTCTGTGTACAATGTTCTTCTGGCTCTGCTCCTTTCACTCTGCATCAGTTCCCGGAGGTCTTTCCAGTTCA
>NW_025367443.1:0-7215 GCF_016433145.1 Gracilinanus agilis | reverse complement strand
CCTCCCCTCCCCTCTCCTCTCCCCTCCTCTCCTCTTCTCTCCTCTTCTCTTCTCTTCTCTCCTCTTCTCTCCTCCTGTCTGCTCCCAAGATCTATGATCTAAGACTAAATGATACTTTGAAAATCTCAAGGAGAAACCTAAGAGGTAGTAACTTGCCAAAGGTCCTGGGTCTCCTAGAAAAGGGCACTACATTTCCTCCCTGCCTCTCTCCAGACTATATAGTGATCACTTAATAAAAATATGTTGGAATGAATGAATGGAATACTGTACCTGCGCTGCTTGGTTTGCTTGACATTTTCTTTTTTTTTTTTTTCCTGATTTGATCATCTCAGAAAAATGTGGGTCTGGTACTAGCTCTAGTTCAAACTGGTTAATTTGGTGTTTGGGGACTTGGTTCAAGGTTCAGTAAGAAACAATAATATTTGGGTGTAGATGGAGCTCAGCTAATTAGCAGTGCTGTTTGGGTATTTGGCTTGGGTCAAATCCCAGCTTTAAAATAAAAGTCAGTGATGGGAATTGCTTGTTTTCAAGGCAGCTGGTCAACCCGCCCCTGTCCCTCTTGACACCGATTATATTCTAGGAAATGAAACCCCCAAAGCAGCCAGATTCTCCTCAGACACTCTCTTCCTCCTGCCTCTTGGACAGGTAATCAGGTCTAATTTTTGAAGAATTCTATAGCCTAGAAAAGGGGTTTCTGGGTAATTGGCATGTACTGTCAACTACTATTTATTTCGGTGTTGAAGACTGAGGGCTTAATAATATAAGCAATAAACCTTGGGGCATAGAATCATAAGATCATAGATTTAGAGCTGAAAAGGGTCTTCTTACAGGCCATCTAGTCCAACCCTGGCATTTTACAGAAGAGAAAACTGAGGCCCAGAGAAGTCACACAATTGGTGTCTGAGGTAGACTTTGAACTCAGATCTTCCTGACTCTAAGTCAAGTGCTCTATTTCCAGAATCTCCTTATTGAATAATATGTTAGCCCTTTTTTTTCTTCAACAAAAGGTTCTATGTTTTCTTCTGAGTCCTAATACTAGACTTGAAGTCAGGAAGACAACTTAAAATCTTGCCTCATTACAATTATTCACTGTGTGACCTTGGGCAAAACTCTTCAAGCTCTATTGGCCTCAGTTTTCTCAGCTGTAAAATGGGAATAATAATAGCACTGACCTCACAGGTTTGCTGGGAGGGTAGAATGACATAATATTTATAAAGCACTTTGAAAACTTGGAAATACCACATAAATGTGAGCTCTTCCCATGAATAAGTTCTTACAATCTCCATTTTGGGAAAAGGTTCCAGATCAGAATTTTCAACTTGCTTTTTTTTTTTTTTTTAAACCCTTACCTTCCATCTTAGAATCAATATTGTACATTGGTTCCAAGGCAGAAGAGTGGTAAAAGATAGACAATAGAGGTTAAGTCACAGGGGTAGGAAGTGTTTGAGATCAGATTTGAACTCAGGACCTCCTGTTTCTAAACTTGACTCTTAATCCACTGAGACATTTAGCTGCCCTCTCAACTCACTTTTATATGCTGTGTTCCCCCATTAGAATGTAAGCTCCTCGAAGGCAGGGACTGTCTTTCTTCTTGTTGGCTTCAGAATCCAAATGCCTAACACATAGTAAGCACTAAATAAATGTTTGCCTAGGTATCATCATTATTTGTTATACTTTAAAATTTGCAAAGCTTTTTACATATATGATCTCAATGAAAACCTTTGATGACTTTATGAGGAAGGTACCACAGTTATTCTTATTCCCATCTTACAGACAAGGAAACTTGGTCTTACAGAAGGTCAATGACTTGTCCAGGGTCACACAGGATGTGTCAGAGGTGGAATAGGAGCTAAATAGCTAATTTCCCACACATTCACATTCAGATCTGTCCTTGTTAGTTATGATAAGAGCAAAATTTGATTCATTATAATGGAGCTGCATTCAAATGGATTCAATTCCATAAGTATTTATTAGATTCTTATGTTCTGGGGGTAGCTAGGTTGCCAAGTGGTTAGAGTTCTGGGTCTTAAGTGAGGACATGAGTTTGAATCTAGCCTCTGACACTTACTAGCTGTGTGGCCTTGGACAAGTTACATAACTTTTTTTGCCTCAGTTTCCCCACCCATAAAATGAGCCAGAGAAGGAAATGGCAAGCCACTCCAGTATCTTTACCAAGAAAATCCCAAATGAGGTCCAAAAGAGTTATATTCTCTGAACAAATGAACAACAAAAATGTCTAAGGATGGCACTCTACATGGTATTATGGTAAGTACAAGAGAAATCAAGATGAAACAAATTGCAGGCACTGCTCCCAAGAAACTGGCTCTTGAGAAGCTAACATTCTACTGGCTTCTTCCTCTAATGAACTCAGCTCTGTTGGCTTCATTGTCTCCAGGAGACTACAGCTCTTCCTGCTTTGCTCATTTTAGTTCAAGGTCAGAGGCAGATGACTAGAATTTCAGGAATGCAAGGTAGGGTCCTCCCAAGTGATTGGCTTCCTCCCCTTAATTTTTTCATGGCAATACCCATGGACTCAACCAAGGATGGTTATGCCATCAAAGACTGAGAGAGTTTAAATGACTTGTCCAATCAAGGTCAAATGGTGATGAGTGGTGGGGACTTCAGAAGGGTATTAAATAAAGCCTTACTCAGATTCTTCATTGTGTCCTGAAGGTGACCCTTAGTTCTTGAAGTCCATGCCAATGAAATATAAATTCTGAAAGGTCCTGCTCACCTGGGAAAGTTTCAAATATGGGGTCAGACAATGACTAGATTCCTGTTGTTCAAGGTCCAGTCAAGTGTCTTGGGATGAGATGCATTTTTAGAAAGAAGTTCACAGCCAAAAAGTCATTAACCTATGACTACCCTTCAATTCACTGATATCACTACTAGGTTTATTCCACCAAAAAAATCGGAGAAAGCAGAAAAGGACCCATATGTACAAATATTTCTAGAAGCTATTTTTTTCGTTGTGGTAGCCAAAACCTAGAAACTAAGAGAGGTACCTATTGATGGGGAAGGGCTGAATGACTTGTTGTATAGCAGTGATTCCCAAAGTGGGTGCCACTGCCCCCTGGTGGGTGCTGCAGAGATCCAGGAAGGCGGTGATGGCCACAGGTACATTTATCTTTCCTATTAATTGCTATTAAAATTTTAAAAATTAATTTCCAGGGGGCTAAGTAATATTTTTTTCTGGAAAGGGGGCAGCAGGCCAAAAAAGTTTGGGAACCACTGTAAATGTATAGGAATGTAATGGAATATTATTATCCCATAGGAAATGATGAAAGACAGTTTCAGAAGGAACTCTAAAATTTTTCAATTACATGAAGAAACAATTTTTTAAATTGTATTTTATTTTCCCAATTACATGTCAACAACTTTCAACATACATTTTCCAAAATCATAAGAACAAATTGTCTACCTCCCTTTCTCCTCTCCTCCTTGATCCAGGTTATACATGCACTATCTTGCAAAACATTCTTCCATATTGGTCATTGTTATAAGAAAACACTCGTATGTAACCAAAACCAGCAAATAAAAACACAAAGTTAAAAAAAATAGTGTGCTTTGATCTGCATCAGTTGACTCTCATAGTTCTTTTTCTGGAGGTGGGTAGCATTCTTTGTCATAAGTCCCTCAAAACTGGCTAGAAACACTGTATAACTGAGTGTAGCTAAGTCTATCCTACTTGATCATTCCACAGTATTGCTGTTACTGTGTATAATGTTCTCCTGGTTCTGCTTATTTCACTTTGCATCAGTTCCTACAGATCTTTACAGTTTTTTCTGAAACCATGCTACCTATCATTTGTTATAGCATAATAATATTCTGTTACCACCATTTACCTAGAAACAATTTTTAACATTGTTTTCTGACCTTTTGCAACCCAAATTCTCTCCTTCCCTTCTTCCCCTTCCCCTTCCCCAAATGGTAAATAGTCTGTTATAGATCATTCCAGTGTTGTCATGCAATACAAACATATTTTCCTCATGCCATGAAAGAAGACATATGTCCCACATGCGAGAAAATAACTCATACAGGAAATAAGGTGAGAAATGGTATGGTTTAATCTGCATTCAGACTCTGACTATTGGGAAGACTTTTATGAACTGATGCAAAGCAAAGTGAGCAGAAACAAGGGAACAATTTATGCAATGACAACCTTATAGAGAAAAATGATTTGGAAAGACTTTGGAATTCCTATCAGTACAGTGATAAACCACAAATCTGGAAGAATGAAGATGGAACGTATCACTCACCTCCTGCTTGGGAGGTGATGATCTAAAAATATAAGATGACACATTCTTGGACATGGCCAATATGAAAATTTGTTTTGCTGGACTTTGCATATTTGTTACGAAGCTTCTCTTTTTATTTTTATTTTAATATTCAATGGGAAGGGAAAGTAAAAAGGAGAGAGAATAATTACAAAAATAAAGAATTAAAATTTATAATAAAAAAAGAAAATAAGTCACATAGGCTGATAAATTTTTCGACCACCACAATTCATGAATTGTTTGCTAAGACAATGTGGCATAGTGAAAAGAGTAATGGATTTGGAAGCAGAAAGAACTCAGGTTGAAGTCCAGTTGTGACACTTGGTAGTTGTGAGACTTAAGTCAAATCAATTAATTTTATGAAGCCTTAGTTTCCTCATCTGTAAAATGGGAATCATAGTACTCACATTATCTACTTCATAGATTTGTGAGAGATGTTCCCTGTAGACTTTCAAGCTCTCTATAAATGCATTATTAGAAGAATTTGTTAGTACTCAGTCATTTCAGTCATGTCTGACTCTTCACACTTTATTTGGAGTTTTCTTGGCAGAGATATTGGAGTAGTTTGCCATTTTCTTGTCCAGCTCGGTTTATAGACGAGGAAGCTAAGGCAAATAAGTTTAACTGACTTGTCTAGGGTCACATAGCTAGTAAGTGTCTGAGGCTGGATTTGAACTCAGGAAGAGGAGTCTTCCTGATCCCAGGCCTGGCACTCTATCCACTGTGCCACCTAGCTGCCTAGATTAAGGAACAGAGGGACAGCATTCAAAATAGTAGTGAAGGGTTTTCCTTCAAAGATCTTTGATGTATTGAGTTACTTGAGGTATTTATTTTTCCATATGAATATGGATAAAATTCTCTATTTCCTCATTTTTACCCACTCAGCTCCTTGTCATTCTTTGAAATCCCACCAAACATTCACTTCCTCCAGAGATGGTGTAGTGAATAGGGAGCAAATATGGAATCAAGAAGCTCCATATTCATTTTTTAAAGTACATTTTTAAAATTCAAAGATTTTTTTATCTTCCCAATTCCAAATAATTATAATTTTCAACATATGTTTTCCAAAACTATAAGATCCAAATTGTCTCCCTGCTTCCCTACCTGCCCTGCCAGATGAAAAGCAATTTGATCTGGGTTATACATGTATTATCATGCAAAACATGTTTCCATATTGGTCATTGTTGTAAGAAAATACTCATATGTAACCAAAACCCTCAAATAAAAGCACAAATAAACTAAAGTAAAAAATAGTGTGTTTTGACCTGCATCATCTGACTTCCAGCTCTAACATCATCTGACTCTCTGTAAGTGGATTGTCCCAGATCATTATATTGCTGAGAGTAGCTAAGTCTTTCACAGTTGATCATCATAGGATACTGCTGTTAACGTGTACAATGTTCTCCCAGTTCTACTTATTTCGTTCTGCATCAGTTCATGTTGAAGCTTTTTCTGAAATCATCCTGCTGATTGTTTCTTATAGGACAATAGTACTCCTTCACCATCATATACCACAATTTGTTCAGCCATTCCCCAATGGATGGACATCCCCTCTATTTCCAATTCTTTGCCACCATAAAAAGAGCTACTAGAGATATTTTTGTAGTTGTGGGTTATTTCACATTTTATAATCTCTTTAGTATACAGACCCAGTAGTGGTATTACAGGATTAAAGGGCATATACAATTTTATAGCTCCTTGGGCATAGTTCCAAATTGCCCTGCAGAATGGTTGGATCAATTCACAACTCCACCAACAATGCATTAGTGTCTCAATTTTGCCACACCCCCTTCTTATATTTATCACTTTCCTTTACTGCCATATTGGTCAATCTGATAGGTGTGAAGTGGTACCTCAGAGGTGTTTTAATTTACATTTCTCTAATTAAGACTGATTTAGAACATTTTCTCATATGATTATTGAGTGCTTTGATTTCTTCATCTGAAAATTGCTTGTTCATATCCATTCGTCAATTGGGAAATGAAGATTTGCACTCATAATCCTGCCTTAAATGCACAGTAGCTATTACCCAGGGCAAGTCTCTTAAAATTCTTTGTATCTCAGTTTCTTCATTTGTAAAATAAGGAGGTTAGACTGGATAGATTCCAAAGCTCCTTCCAGCTCTAACATCTATATCTGGAGAAAGTCTTCTCTACTGCCCTGATAAAGACCTTCTCCAACAACTCATCACCAAATTCGTTTTCCCATCTGCAAATGCCTTCCCTTTTCAGAATGACCTCCCAGTTACTATCCCCTTTACATGTACCTAGCTATTTACATGATATCTCCCTAATTAGAATGTCTGCACCTTGAAGGCAAGGACTGGTTTTATCTTTCTCTGAATCCCAGTGTTTAATATGAAGTCTAGCACATATTAAGCACTTGATAGATAAATACTTTAGCCCTAACATCGTATATTGAAGTTATTATCTAGGTTTCCTTCTTCTGCTTTGGACACTGGGGTTTGAGGATTCAGGGTTTTTTAATAACTTAAAAAAACCCTCTAAACTTCTCTCTTAGAATAATTAAATATTGATTCCAAGGCAGAAGAATAGAAGGGACTAGGTAATGAGGGTTAAGTGACTTGCCCAAGGTCACACAGCTAGGAAGTATCTGAGGCCACATTTGAACTCAGGACCTTCCATCTCTGAACCTGGCTCTCAATCTACTGAAGCCACTTACCTGTGAGACTACCATTTAACTATTTCATATCCGCTCTTCAGCCATCAGCAACATGCTGGATGCACTTAGTAGGTAATTGGTAAATAGTTGTTGATTTGCTATATGAAATTGTGTTATTAACAGGATTCTAATGTAGTTCAAATTCTGTCTCTGATAATATATATTATATATCATAATAAGTATGTTATAAATATATTTATCATTATATAAGTATGTTATACTATTCAATATAACATGTAATAGATATTATTTAAAT
>NW_025367442.1:0-4047 GCF_016433145.1 Gracilinanus agilis | reverse complement strand
CTCCCTCCTTCCTTTTCTCTCTTTCTCCCTCTCTCTCCTCCCTCCTCTCCCTTTCTCTTCCTCTTTCTCCCTCCCTCCTTCTCTCTCTTTCTCCCTCTCTCTTCCTCTTTCTCCCTCCCTCTTTCTCTTTCTCCCTCTCTCTTCCCTTCCTTCTCTCCCTCTCTCTATGAAATATACACATATAAAACACACACAATATATCATATGTACATATATTTATATGCATATAATATACATATATGTAATAAAACATAAATATATGATATATACACATATAGTAAAATGTGTATTCCACATGTAAAGATATATAATAATGTTTTAGACATATACACACATATGTGTGCATATATATATTTCTTGAGGACAAAGACTTTTCTTTTTGTCACTGTTTCCCCTACACTTAGGATAGTGCTTAGCACATAGTAGAAGCTTAATAAATATTTGTTGGAGTGAATAGAAGGGAAGAAAATAAACATGTATATAGCATCTACCATGTGCCAGGAAATACACCAAGTATTTTTACAAATATTATCTGATTTGATTCTCATAATAACCCTGGGAGGTAGGTCTGTTATTATCACTATTTTACAATTGAGAAAACTGAGGTAAACAGAATGTTAAGTGACTTGCCTAGAGTTAATATATGTCTGATGTTCATATCTGAACTCAGGTTTTCCTAACTACAAGCTTGATGCACTATTCAAGTTTAGGCAGGAAAACAGGTTATTGAATCCTCTCTTTGACTTTCAAAGCTTCCCTGCCTTCCTTCAAGTCTCAGTTCAAGTCCCACCTTCTATAAGAAGGGTTTCCCAATTCTCTTTCATCTTCTTGCCCTCCATTTGAGTGATATAGTGATCACTGGGTCAAAGATTTTGAGCTAGAGGGGATCTTAGAGCCTATCTAGTCGAACCCTCCTTTTTGTCTAGATAAAGAAGCCAAGACTAAAAGTTAAGAGAATTTGCCCAAGATTGCACAAATAAGAACAGGCCAGATTTGAAACCAGATCCTCCAACTCTAAAGCCATATTATCATAGGGTCATACATTTCCTTAGTGTGATCAGATCATAAGCTCCTAGAGGGCAAGATGAAGAAATTAAAACTATATTTAGTCATATGAAAAATGCTCCAAATCACTATTAATTAGAGAAATGCAGATTAAAACAACTCCCAGGTACCAGGTTACTTCTGTTAGCCTGGCTAACATGACCAAAAAGGAAAATTATAAATGTTGTAAGAGATGTAGAAAAATTGGGTTTCTAATGCATTGTTGGTGGAGCTGTGAACTAATACAACTATTTTGTAGAGCAATCTGAAACCATGTCTTAAGGGCCATATATGTATACTCTTTGACTGGGCAATACCAATAATAGGTCTATATCCCAAAGAGATTAAACATAGGAGAAAAGGACTTATCTGTACAAAAATATTTATGCAACTCTTCTTGTGATCGTAAAAAACTGGAAACTGAAGGGATATCTATCAATTAGAGAATTGCTGAATAAAAAATATGATTGTAGCAGAATACTATTGTGCCATAAAAAAATGGCAAGATGATCACAAAAAATTCCTGGAAAAAAGATAGAACTATAGGAGTAGAAACACAGAAGAAAAACAACTGCTTGATCACATGGGATGATGGGGATATGATTGGGGATGTAGACCCTAAGCAATCACCCAAGTGCAAATATCAATAATATAGAAATAGATCTTGATCAATGACACATGTAAAAGGCAGTGGAGTTGCTCATTGGCTATGGGAGGGGGATGCATGAATCATGTAACCATGGGAAAATACTCTAAATAAATAAATAAATAAACTTAAAAAAAAAAACAGAATAAGAGTACATGCCAGGGCTATCTCAGTCTCCTCTTGGTTCCACAATGTCAAAGTTGGGCAAATAGCCAGGGGGCACAAGTGGTAGAAATGAGTTGAGGTGGGGGAGGACTGGAGTATAGATAACAAGTTCCTCCATAACTTTAATCACCAAAATATTTCACTTCCCATACGTAAGATATTTTTATTTCACCTTCTTAAAAATTAACAGAATAATTCAACTCTATGACCAAAGTTTTATATGATATCTATAAAGGATGCAGTGTTCATTGATTCACTCAATAAATATTCAATTTCCCCCCAAAAAAATCTTGGAAAGACTTCTATGAAATGATGCAAAGTGAAGTGAGCAGCACCAGGAAAACATTGTTCACAGTACAATAACAACAGTACTGTTACAACAACAATAGTGTATGATCAACTGTAAATGACTTATTAAGTCATTGATAATATTTATTATTAATAAGGTAAGGAGCTAAGACAATTCCAAAGGACTCAAGAAAAAAAAGGATATCCACCACCAAGGAAGGAACAGGCAGAGCCCAAATACAGAATGAAACATGTAATTCTTCACTTTATTTCTTCCATGAATTTTTCTCAAGTGTAAGCAATATATATCTTGTTTTACAACAAGATGACCATTGAAATATGTATTATGTGATAATATATATACAACCCATATCATATTACCTACTTGGGGAGGGGCAAGTAGGAGTGGAAAGAACATGGATTGCATAATGTCAGAAAGTGAATATTAAAATAACTTCATTAAAAATGACTAAAAATTGATGTGTAATCTGCAAAAATAAAAATAATTAAAAAATAAATCCAAATTACATTTGAGTCAAGACATCACCCGCTGGTGTTATTAGTCCTCTTCAAAATAAAAAACAAAACAGAGAAAAGAGGCAGAGAACATACTTCTTGGGGGTCCCCACAAAGTTGGAAAGAGGAGGAAGAGGTACAGAAGGAAGAATGAGGGGCAGGAAAATCAGAGTTTGTAGTATAGATGTGCATTTTATTTTTTAAATATTTATGTTAGTTTATCACGTTTTGTGGCATAATCAATGTTTGAAATATTCTAGAATGCAAAAACTAAGAAAAAGGGGGATAAGGAACTTGGCTATTTGAGGAGTTAAAAAAAATTAATGCCTCTGCTAGGTAAGACAAAACTAGTTAATATCTGAGGTATTTGGTTTTCTTGAAGGAGATGTGTTGGCCAGAGATGGATACACTGTGATCTCCATACAGGATTAAAAAAAAAACTATATGTGAGAGAAAACACAAAGAGTTGTCACAAACCAAGTGGTATCCCCTTGATCCCTGGGATTATGTATTTTTAGACTTACTCCCTTGGTGACTGAAGAAACATTAAGGTTATATTACTGTTAGCACCATTGGAGAATGATATCATAAAGGTTGGAGAGGAAAAGAACATATATGCAACACAGTAGGTACTATATAAATGCTTATTCTCTTCTCCATCCTCTTGTAAGAGATCAGAAAAATAGTAGTTATTTCATTTCAATTTTTCACACTTTTAAAAGGAGTGAAATGTTTGTTTTTGACTGTTTCTCAAATTTCCCAAATGGACTTGTAGACGGCAACCTTATAATCCTGATATTATCTTAGATGACTCACTCTCACATATCCCACATATCCAATGCTCACATTCTGATGGAGGAAGACAACAGGCAAAATAATTAGATATAAAATTATTTATACAAAATAAGGAATATAACCTCTGAAATGTTATAAAAAATAAACAAGCAAACATAGGGACCAGAACAAACAATTTCCTTGGTTATTCTCCACCCCCTCCCCCAACCTTTACCTTTTATATTAGAGTAAATACTAAGTATTGGTTCCAGGAGAGCAGTAAGGGCTAAGCAAAGGTTAAGTGACCTGTCCAGAGTCACATAGCTAGGAAGTGTCTGTGCTCAAATTTGAACCCAAGATCTCCCATCTCTAGGTCTGACTCTCTATCTCCGGAGCCCCTCTTTGGTCATTTTTAGTGATCACACAAAAGGACAATAAAAATAGTGAATACTAGAAAACACTCAAAAGTGAGTGAGCTCTTTAGATGGGAATGAGACAAGGAGCTGAACTCACCTGAGGAAAAGTTTTCTCTCTGAATCTCTAAGAAAGGCAAACTAGAAATCAAGGACACATTGAAGAGCCAACTTCCCTCACATTTTTGCATCTTCCTTCCT
>NW_025367441.1:0-1529 GCF_016433145.1 Gracilinanus agilis | reverse complement strand
GCAGTGACTTTGAACCCCAAACAAGTTCAAATCCTGTTGTCTTGGCTCAAAATCATACAGGTTAGCTCTGTGCTTCTTTGGCACTGTGCAATGGTTCTTTTTGAATTCCTTTCTCCTGGGATCAGACAGAATCATTAAGCAAAATCCCATAGTATTTAAAGAATCAATGGCATTATTCTATAGTTTAAAGCTTTTTGAGTATGTATTAATATTAGAACAAATGAGTTTTCAACTTATATTTCTGCAAATTAAAAAAAAAGATTTTAGATCTCTTTTTAAGGTTATTTCTCCTCCCCAAGTATTTTCATCCATTCATTTCATTCATCAGAGCTCTCAATTTCATCATAGTGAGGGAGAATTCTGCACTGAACATAGTGTGCACGGCCCTCATAATGGGTATGGTTAAACCAAAAAGCCAAAGGGGTGTGAGGAGATGAATTTCTCCCCGGAATTTTAATATTAGTAAAGCTCTCAACTGCAAGGCATTCAATCAGCACAGAAACCCTCTGAAAAAGAATTAAGCAGAGCCAAACCCCACTTTGTAACTTTCCCAACTCAAACTGATGTTTCAGAGTTTCAAGCATGCTTTGAAACAACATTATTCCTTTAGAGGCTGAATGGGGTTTGTTTATAGAGTAAACAAAAAGACACAAAATTTCTAGAGGGAGAACAATAGCGTGTTTGCATGTGAAAGAACTGGCTTCTCTTGGCCAGGAGAAAGCCAAAAGACAAAATCCCAAAAACTTCTACTTCAAATCTACTGATTTGGTCTCTCTGCCCTCAAAATAAAGTCAGAGGAGTCTCATTATTGTGGAAAAAATTTCCTAAGTTTCAAGTCTCTCTCAGCCAGGAGTCCAGGATAAGCTTCAGACATTGGCTTAAAAAATGGCTAGGGAAGGCTGAAAAAGAACCACATGGGGTGGGGGAAGGGATTGGAGTTCTCACCCATCCACTGAAAACAGTGGCTAGGATTGGCAGGCTGCAAGCTGGGCAGGTAGTGGTGTGGAATGCTGGCTCAAGCAGATGGGTGGGGTAAGGCACCAACAGGGAAAGCAGGTGGCTGGTAGGCAGAGTCTGCAGTGGCAGAGATAGGGTGAAAGCAGGTACCTGGGGGGCAGGAGAAGAAAAACCACAGGACCAAAGGGCAAGAAAGGGAAACTCCAGCTCTCATCTCTTGGGCAAACTTACTAACTATACTGAAAATGTATTTTAAAAAATATTTGAGAATTCTACCCCATCATGGTTAGCCTTAATGTGAAGATTAAAATTAATATGCAAAATACTAAATATTATATTTATGAACATTTTATTAATAATAAACTAACAAAAGAGCCTAACTAAAAGGTACTGAACAGCTCCCTTCCAGGAACCAAAGAGAGAGAGGGATGAGTTACAGCCAACTCTAAAACAATAATGTGAACACTCAATTGTGGAGGTACAGGAGACATTAAAGGCAATTTTGGGAAAACTAAGGGACTTATGGGGGGATGAAATCCAAGGTTCAAAATTCCCACTTTGGACTGTGTTTA
>NW_025367440.1:0-6595 GCF_016433145.1 Gracilinanus agilis | reverse complement strand
ATATATATGTATATATCTTTAAATAAATAGGTTTTATTTCTTAGACTCAGTTTCTCCCAGTAACTTATTATTTGTTGTAGGTCCATGTATTTTGTTTTTAAAAATATCATATTCCCCTTTCTCTACTCCTTTATAATGATAGATATTAGATTTTATGTGATCCAGATTAGTTCCTTGGTACTTAAGCTCTTTCTTTCTGACTGCTTCCAGCATTTTTTTCTGACTTGGAATCTTTAGATTTTCACTGTGGTGTTGCTGGGAATTTTCCTCTGAGAGTTTCTTTCAGGAGATGATAGATCTGTTCTTTCTATTTCTTCATTACCTTGTGCTTAGCTGTTAATTCTCTTTGCAAGTTTTTCCTCCATTTCTCTCTAGCTTCTTTTTCAATTCATTCTATTACTCTCATTTCATTTATTATACTATTTAAAGTTAAACTCTGATTTTTATAACATCAGTTCATCAAAATTAACCAAAAAAAGGAGGATAACAAGTGTTAGAATGACTGGAAGGAGATAGGGATATAAACAAACTTTTGGCAGAGATTTGAATTTGTCTAGCCATTCTGGAAAGCAATTTGCAACTATAACCGAAAATATCATTAGACTGTGAAAACTTCTTTGACCCAGAAATACCATTAATAGGCCTATATTCCAAAGTTACCATAGACAGAGAGAAAGCAAACAATTGAAGAAAATATTTATACAACATTTTTTGTGGTAGCTAAAAACTGCAAACCAGGGGAGTGCTCATCATTTAGTGGAATGGATGAATAAATTCTGATAATTGAATTCAAGGGAATACTATTTTGCCTCAAAATGAAAGAGACAGTTTTAGTGAAATCTGAAAAGACCTTTATGACATTATGGATAGTGAAGTGAATAGAACCAAGAAAACAATTTATACAATAACAAAATGGTTAAAATAATTTTGAAAGTCTTAAGAACTCTGATAAACACAATGACCAACCTTAATTCCAGAAGACTCATGATAAAACAAGCTACCACTTCCTGATTGAGAGGTAATGTATTTGGTACAAAATAAGACTTAAAAAAAAACAGTCTATGCAGAAATTTGTTCATCAAAACTTATTTGTTACAAAATTCTTTTTCTTCCTTACTTTCTTCCTCCCTTTCTTCTGGTCAGAATTTCTTTACTTCTTTCCAATATAGAGGGTGGATGGAAGAGAAAAATCTTTGTTAATTAAAAATGTAAGATTTTAATTAAAAATAACTCCCCACTGATAAAGATAGAAATAAACATCATGTATATGCTGTATTTTCTGAAATAACTTTCAGAACCCTCTCACTTAAACAATCTCTATGTAAGAAAGACACCAAAAAAAAAAGAAAAAGAAAGAGAAAGGAGAGGGAGGGAGAGGAAGGGAGAGACAAGGAGAAAGGAAGGGAGGGGGAAAGAGAGAACAGAGGGGAGGAGAGGATAGGAGAAGATAAGGGAAGGGAGGGGGAACAAAGAGGATGAATGATAAGACATCCCATATCCCTAAGAGCAATTTTACCTAGAAAAAAGCTAAATAAAATGATAGTGGATAGTGCTATAGAAACAATCATTCTAACAGAATTGTCATTGCACCTTTGAGTCTGGTTTTCACACACACACAAAAATAAGAATTAAAATGTGTTTACCCTTTGAAAGAACTGTCTCATGGGGTTTCCAGGGATAATCTATTTAGAAGATAATGAAAATGGAAAAGTCTTAGTAGTATACCCCATTGTAGATCAGCAGATATAAGATTCTGTAGAGGAGGGCAAGCAGAGAAGAAGAGGAAAAACATTCTCTCTTGTGGTCTATACACTGCAAAAGTGGTTCCTGTTGAAAATTCGTGACTGAGCCCATATTTAATCTTGGCACAAGTAGTATAATAAGCTACTCTTAGAACTTAGTAACTCATCAGCATCTAATCAATAATAGCTTTGGAAAGCCTCCCTCTTCCCTATATTTATGTAGTTCTACAGCACTGAGACACTTCAGCCACTTAATCTCCATGACATCTAAATCTAAAACTGACATGCTTTTGCCTATCTCAGTGAGTTCTGCCATGCAAACACAGAAGAGGAAGAAGTATAACAGAGCTTTCAAGAGACCAGCTTTGACTGAAAATCTTATCAGTGAAAAAACAATGGGGACCAAAAGCAACAGAGTATATTATGCCAATATATTTAATACCAATTTACTGGTAGTGCAGTTCTCAGTTTGAATTCACTTTTCAGGAAAGTTACTATGGTCCCAATAGTCAAAAGACAAATATTTAAATCATTCAGAACCAAGCAAAAAAACAGTCTTGAGTCATGAGTTAGTTTCTCTCCTGTGACTTGGCTTTCTCAGTTTTCCTACTCCACAAAAATCAAGAGAAGGTTCTTCCTGGACCCCTGGATGCTCAGGATTCTTAAATTCTCAATATAAGTAGTTATACTTCAGAAACCAGCAAATGCTACAAATCAGGGCTAAATTTATTATTTTAGTGTCTAGACTTTGGAAAGTAATAGCTAAAATGTTAATAATGTGCCCTTTGACTCAGGAATACCACTATTAGGTCTGTATACCAAGGAGATCAGAGATAAGGAAAAAGGACTTAGTTATAAAAATATATTTTAATAGTTCTTTTTGTAGTTGCAAAGAATTGAAAAATGGGGGGTATGATCAATTGTAGAACAGTTGAACAAGTTGTGGTATATGGTAAACCTGAAAAGACTTATATGAACTGATGCAAAGTGATGTGAGTAGAACAAGAACACTATATACAGTAACAGAAATATTGTATGTTGACTAGCTCTGAAAAAACTAAACTATTGTCAACTAAGGAAGTTTCCAAGATATTCACAAGAGATGATGAAAAAATACCACCCATGGTTTAAGAAGGAGTGTTGGAGCAAATCAAAACAACTCTGAGGTATCACCTCATACTTACCAGAATGATAGCAGGGGAAAGTAATGAATGATGGAGGGGATGTGGCAAAATTGGGACATTAATGCACTGCTGGTGGAGGTGTGAACTGATCCAACCATTCTGGATGGCAATTTGGAACTATGCCCAAAGAGTGATACAAGACTGCCTGCCCTTCAAGCCAGCCATAGCATTGCTGGGTTTGTACCCCAAAGAGATCATAAGGAAAAAGACTTGTACAAAAATATTTATAGCCATGCTTTTTGTGGTGGCAAAAAGCTGGAAAACAAGGGTATGCCTTTCAATTGGGGAATGGCTGAACAAATTGTGGTATCTGTGGTGATGGAATACTATTGCACTCAAAGGAATAATGAACTGGAGGAATTCCATGTGAACTGGAAAGACCTCCAGGAATTGATGCAGAGTGAAAGGAACAGAGCCAGAAGAACATTGTACACAGAGGCTGATACACTGTGGTAAAATCGAATGTAATGGACTTCTGTACTAGCAGTAATGCAATGACCCAAGACAATTCTGAGGGATTTATGTAAAAAGAACGCTACCCACATTCAGAGGAAGAACTACTGGAGTGGAAACACAGAAGAAAAGCAACTGCTTGAACACATGGGTTAATGCAGACATGGTCGGGGATATAGACTCGTAACGACCACACCAATGCAACTAGCAATAATATGTAAATAAGTCTTGGTTGATGACACATGTTAAAACCAGTGGAAATGTGTGTTGGATACGGGGGGAGGGGTGAAGAGGAAAGTAAAAATATGAATCATGGAAGCATGGAAAATTTCTAAAAAAATAAAATATTTAAATCTTAAAAAAAGGAGTGTTGGAGTCTCATTGTAGAGCAAAGCATGTCATCTTGCACATTATTTCCTTCATGAGTTTCTTATTGTACGTGTGATATGTGTCTAAGCATAAGCGATATGGAAATAAGTATTGCACGAAAACACTAGCATAACTTATATCAGACTACTTAACACCTTAGGAAGGGGGAAGGAGGGACAGAAGAAGTGAATATGAGTCCTAAAACATCAGAAAACAATTGTCAAAAACTGTTTCTATGTGTAATTGAAAAAAAGTTTAAAAAGAAAGGAGAATGTAGATTTTATTGTATAAGTACTTTTATTAAAGCATATAGTATAGAATGGAAATTCACAATTTCATGGAGAACTTTTTTGTGCTCTGGTAGGTATATAGAAATACCCTTTTCTAATGCTTAAGTACGTAACTTTTTAAAATATTAAAATGAGTAAAGAAAAACTGTTAATAATACAGATTAAAATTAAAAGTGTATCGTGCAGACATTTTTCCCCAGGAAGCTGGTTTCACAAAGCCAAAGTCAAATCCCTGAGGTACACTTCTCCTTCCAAATTTACTATTTTTTAAATTTGATCACTTAATCAATTCCAAATTAATTCAACCGGATCATTGCCTAGCCAATTTTTCTACATATTGGCCACAAAAATAGCATGAAAAACTTAGTTCATTTTATAGATGAGGAAACTGAGGCAAACAGGGTGAGGTGAATTGCCCACTTACAGAGTTAGTAAGTGTCTGAGAACAGATTTGAACTCATAAATATGAGTCTTCCTGACTCTTCAATCTCAGTGCTCCATTGATTATGCCGCCTAGATTCCCTTATGTATATATACAATTAGTTTAATTATTTGAATAAAATCAAGCTGCTAATGACCAATTAATGGTCAGGTTAATAACTCAATTCAACTGGTCAAGCTGTATTTATATATGGCTATGTCCAGAGCAGAGGTTCTTAACTGGGAGGGGAAGCAATGCAAGGGGTAGGAGAAAGGATAGTTTATAAATTGAGGGTTTTTTTTTAATATTTTGATAACTAACTCAATATAATTGGTTTCCTTTGTAATCTTATACATTTTACTTTTTACATTTTAAAATATTATTCAGCAAAGAGATCCAAAGGCTTCACCACCTTGCCAAAGAGGTCCATAATACAAATAAGGTGAAAAATCTTTATCTAAAGGTTTGGGACAAAGAAATGTTTAATTTAATTTAAATGTGATGCCTGATGTGGCAAGGCCAAGAACTGATGCCATCCAAAGGGCAAAAGCAAGTGTAGATGAAGGCCAGTGTAAGACCTGTAACCTGGGAAAGAGAAACTAAGCCCTAGTCATATCATAAGTAAGATGAACAGCTAATATAATTAAAGTTGAGTGTTTCCCAGATGCTTGACCAGTCTGACTGACAGGTGATATACATTCAATATTCTTTACCTTGTATTGTCTTCCCTGGTCCTATAAATATCCTTTTGCAAACATAGCTAGTTGTTGCCATGAAAAGGTCGATAAAATTTAAACTCCCTCCCTAATGTAGAAAATTTTTACTTAACTGCTGAGTTTGTATCACTATGGGTTTTTAATTTTTATGGCCTCTATCTGCATTATAACCGACATTATATTCTTGCACACAGATCATATTATTTATAAACTAAATTGGATAAACCCCAAACTAGGCAAATTTCAGTCAAGGAGGAAGAAAAGATCACTTATCTCCCCCTTCCTCTCACTTTATGACATCCACAGAAAGGGTTGTAGGGAAGAGCACAGGGAGAGATGCTATCTTATTTGCCTCCAGTTTTAGGATGGCTCAGACAATTGGAAACAAAGGAAAAATGCAGAAAAGAAGATATTCCAAATTGTTCTAGGATCCTCAGATCTATCATTGAATAGGCAAGTCTTATGTTTATCTGATCAAAGTTTGAAAATAAAAGAAGAGACTAAGAAGTCAAAATTCCCAGAATAAAGTGGCAGCTGCCATGGAGGGAAAGAGATGTGAAAAAAATTATTGGCCTTCATACATTTATGTTTTAATAGATTTCATTAGAAGGCTTAGTTTGAAAAATGAAAAGAACTTAGCTATGGAATCATAGCCATGGGATCTTAATAGAAATAGCTAAATAATATCACATATTTATAAATTATATAATTTATATAAAAATTTATAAATCACATATTAAAGATATAATAATGTTGATCATGAGGATACAAGGAACTTCAACAGCTACACCTGGCTTCAAATAGGAATCGAGGCCCAATGTTCCCAGTGTTACACATTCCTAGGCTATGTATACTCCACATCACAAAAATAACCTTTTAGAACTGGAAGACTCCAAGGATCATAGAGTCTGCTTTTACAAATGTGAAAAATGAGGCCCAGAAAAAAATTTATTTTTAAAACATAGTGCTTTGCCCAGTGTCACACAGACAACAAGTCTCCTGCCTACCATTCCATGTACTATAGAGTCCTTAGCCTCAGAGCAGAATCTCTGTTGTTCTTGCTGAAACCCAAATGTTGTGACTAACCAATATATAACTTTAGTTATGTAAAAACAATGAGATAATTGGCTGAATATTTCATCCAAATGGAGACAGAGACTTCTCATCCATAACTTTCTCCTTTTAATAAATTTAATTCAATAAATATTTTTCTAAGTTCCTACTATGTGCTGAGAATATAAGGGTATAAAAAAAGTACAGCTTAAAATAGGAAAGAGAAAGTCATATAATAAGAACATTATTAATAACAATGATAATGATAGCAACAGATACATATATAATAAGACAGATGCATATAAATATATAACAAAGATTATATATGTATATATATACATATAGATGTATATATATATATATATAT
>NW_025367439.1:0-5122 GCF_016433145.1 Gracilinanus agilis | reverse complement strand
TATATATATATATATATATATATATATATATATATATGTATGTATAAGACTGACTTTCTGGGCGTACCATTTTAATGAAATGACAGCTGGGAAAATTTTTTTAAAAAAATAATGGTTTTCAGCTTATGATTTTTGGATGACTACATGAATAATAGTCATAGCGGACCATTATTTGGCACTGCCATTGGCCAAACCAATCAGACATGAAATACAATCGTGGAAACTTCCTGGGCACTGAAAACTTCTTCCCAATTTAAACACACACAAAACAAAACAAAACAAAAACCATTTTAAAAAATTGTTTAATATGGAGAATGGCCATGTAGAATTTTACCATGGTAAGCAGTATACTCTATTGACACAGTTTTCCCAAAATCATGTGTAGAACAGTCTCTCACAACTCAAGAGAAATGAAATTTATCTACAGGATTAAGGGTAAAAGTGTATGTTACCACATGTTTGCCCGATATTGTATAATTGCTGAGTATTATTTGTAGGCTGGAGGGATCAGCTAAAGCCCTGTGTATAAAAATTCATGCCAGTAGGAAATTTACTATAAATCAGCGTCTCGATTACTCCATATTATTACATCTCATAGTTGTAAATTAACTTCCACAAATATGGCTCTCTTTGTAATGAGTAACTTTTCGAGTGGAGTTGGAAGGTCTATCGTAAATAAATTCAGCCTAGAAGCCCAGGATGATTTAGAAAGTCTGTCTTTCACTTGGTTCAGTCATCCAGGGCCTGGGTATGTGGATGCTTTGGTCATGCTGCCTTCTTTAAAGCTGACATCATCATCAAGGGCTGTGGGTAAATGGACCAGTGGCTTCCCGGAGCCATCTCTGATGTCTGCCCCCCAGAGGCTGTTCTCCCTGGGAAGTGTCTCTACTGGTCTGGGGACTAGAGGCAGCTTTGCCCCTGGAGGAGATCCGACCCCACTCTTCCCTCCAGTTCTACCTCCGGCTGCCAAGCTGTTCCAGTATAACCAATGCCCAGCTTGACCTTGAAAGTTGCCCTATGGGTCAGGGAATACTGAGCCCAAACTTGAGCCAACAAAAATGTCAAGATCCCTCTCATTTCTCTGTTTCTGTGTCATCACCATTTTTCCAGTATCCCAGGAGAGTAATCTGCCCCCCACCCCAGCCCTTAGCACAGTTCCTGGCACATTGTAGGCATTTTATTGCTGTTGTTGATAGATTGATTCTCTCTCACCGCACAAGTTCAACAAGAGGGATGGTGATGATTCAGTTTCCAAGTCCCTCATCTCTACCACCACCATCTCTTTCACAGCTATACAGCCATTCTTACTTTTACTCATCTCTTTCCTTTTAGTCTACTGTCCTATGAATGAATGGATGGATGGATGATACATGGATGGGGTAAATGGATGAAAAAACATTCATTAAGCATGTACTATGTGCCAAGCACGAGCTAAGTACTGAGAGAGAGAGAGAGAGAGAGAGAGAGAGAGAGAGAGAGAGAGAGAGAGAGAGACAGAGACAGAGAGACAGAGACAGAGACATAGACAGAGACAGACAGAGACAGGGACAGAGACAGACAGACAGAGACACAGAGAGAGAGAGAGAGAGAGAGAGACAGACAGAGACAGACAGAGATACAGAGAGAGACAGACAGAGATACAGAGAGAGAGACACACACACACACACACAGGGTCTTTTCTTAATTGGGGTAGACAACATGACTAGCTTCTACCTCATTACCTAAGATATCTTGCTGATATTTATTCCTCTTTGTTCATGGAATTTTTCTACTTAAGTACCTTCAATGACTCCCCAACAACTACCAACTCAATTCCAAATTCCCAGCCGCATCATTCAAATCCTTCCATAGCTCGGCTCCATCTTTATCTCATTGGACTCCACTTCACCTGTTCATCATTCCAGACAAACTGGGCTACTCTCCATCCTGCATCCTCAGGCTGCTGGGAGGGGATCCTCTTCTTTCATCCTTGCTACTATCTATGTTTATCAAAGTTTCTTTGCTTCTTCAACATTGAACTCGGATGCCACCTTCTCCACAAAAGGAATCTCGTCCTCCTCAACTTTCTCTTAGGTCATTAGCTGGATCTCTCTTTCCTACTCATCTCATGCTCTCTTTTATCATTTTTACCACATGCCTATACTATATGCTAAACTCAGTCCGGTTAGATTATAAATTCCTTGAGAATACCTCTAGCTTTTATGTCTGCATCCTCAGAGCCTGGTTCACATGCCAGTACCTAATAAGCATCTATGGTTGAATTGGTTATTGTAATAATGTCTAACATTTATATAACACCTTAAATGTTCAACGAATATTACAAATATTATCACTTCTAATCCTCACAACAACCCTGTGGGTAGGTACTATTATAATCCCTACTTTGAAGATGAGGAAACTGAGGCTAAGAGGTTAAAAGACTCAGAGTCAAATAAATAGTAAGTATCTGATGCAAGGGTTTAATCCCGGTATTGTTGAGGGTAGTGGACTCACACACTATTCATCATACCACCTGACTAAAAGGGTTTTTTGGTGGTGATGTTTGTTTTACTACGGAATCAGTCATTGACCTTATACTGTCTCTTGATTCACTTCTAAATTCTCTGACATCATCTCCTTAAAGAAATTTTTCTGAATGTTTCTAGAAATTTAAGTCAAATTCATAAGTATCCACTCTTTGTCCTTATTTTTTTCTTTTTTTAAATCAAGGCACTACTTACCTATCTTCTGACCCCAAACGGTTCTTTAATCTCTACTGTTTTTTGGCTTTTCCTAGGCTATCCCTTAAATGGGGATCCCTCTCCTTCTCCCCTTTTACTCTTCAGAAGCTTGGCACCCCTCGCTTTTTAAGATTCGTCCTGATTCTCCCAGTTACTAATGACCTACTCCCTCAAAACATGTTGCAAAGGTAGGTTGTAGTCAGGCTTTGAACATGTCTAGATGCCAAACACAGGGGTTAGACAGGACCCCCCTGGTGTTTGTTAAGTAAGGAATGGTGAGGTCCCAAACTGCTTACTATATATTTGGCGAGTCCCCTTATCTCTGGGGGTCCGTGTGTTGTCATCTGTAAGTGAAGATGGGCAAGACTGACCTCTGAAGTGCGTGCCAGATAATCACTTTGGGCTGCACGATTCAGGATGAATTAGAGGGGCAGTAGGGAGCCAATGAAGTTTCTTAGAACTCTCCAGCAACGTTATTAGTACCATATGTTGACGACTAGGGGCAAATAGTTGGCACAAATCCAACTTCAAACATTTACTAACTGTGTGACCCTGGGCAAGTCTCTTGACCCTCTTGGCCTCCGTTTCCTCATTTGGAAAATGGGTTGGAGAAGGAAATGGAAAACCACGCCAGGACCTTTGCCAAGAAAATCCCAAAAGGGATCAGGAAGAGTCAGACATGACTGAAACAACTGAACAACAACAAATATTGACAACTGTATCAAAGATTAAGTTTAAAGGGAAGGGACTAGACCAGGAGAAATCAGATGCAAAGCTCTTTTGATCGCCCGGGTAAGACATGATTAGGGATTATATCTAGTGGCTATTTTGGAGGTCAGGTTGACAAGTCTTGTGTAATCCATTGATGGAAGTGTCCCAGGATGCTCATGTTTTGATTCTCGGTGACAGAGAGACCTGGTGGTGTCATCAGCAGCCACGTGAATGTTAGAAGAGGAGCAGACTGAGGGGAGGGGGACGACGAATCAGTTTTGGATCTATTTCCCAAACTGGATGCTAAAGTCCTTGGAAGGAAGCTATTCTGTTCTATTCCTGTTGGTATTGTGCTTTGCCTAGAGGACATCCCCCAGACTAAGCTGTCTTTTCTTGAGGAAGATCATGATTGGAGCTTCACTCTTTAATTATTTAAAAAAATGATCTAAGGGGGCAGCTGGGTAGCTCAGTGGATTGAGAGTCAGGCCTAGAGACAGGAGGTCCTGGGTTCAAACCCGGCCTCAGCCACTTCCCAGCTGTGTGACCCTGGGCAAGTCCCTTGACCCCCATTGCCCACCCTTACCACTCTTCCACCTATGAGACAATACACCGAAGTACAAGGGTTAAAAAAAAAAGTGATCTAGCACCGACTTTGTGCCAGGCACTGTGCTAAGCGCTTTAAGATGATCTTATTTGTTCCTCACAGTGACCCTGGGAAGTGGATGCCATTATTATTCTCATTTTACAATTGAGGAAACTGAGATTAAATGGCTAGTCCAGAGTCACACCACTAGGAAGTATGTGAGGCCAAATCTGAACTCCAGGCTTCCTGGCTGGTGCTCCAGCAGTTCGCCCGCTGCATCGGCTCTGTTGTTTTTGTTACTGTGGTGGTTAGATACAGGAGAGACCATTTCATCTAATACCCCTCATTTAAAATAAATTATTATCATCTTGAGCAAAGACTAATAAAACAAATGAAAGTTGCCTCTTAACGATTAAAATCTAAATGAATAAATTTCAGCACAGGCAATAATGGCCTCTTTTAGCCTCCCAAAGTCCTCCCGGGGATCCTGCGCCCATTCCTCCTCCTCCACTTTTCCTCCGATCGCTGCCGGCTTTAGACAGCGTTTTCGTGTTTGTGAAGCATTTGACTCCTCACCGTAGCCTTCAGGACTGGTATAAGCGTCATTTTACAAAGCGGAGGCGGCTTCTCCCAGCTGGGAGGCTGCCCAGGAGAGGTTGCCTGAAGCCCTTGGGGGGATGCTGTAAAGGGGATTGTATCCCGGCATGTCTTGGACTAGGCGATGGCTGAAGTCCTTCCAGTCCGGAGATTCCCTGCTTCTAGTGGGCGCACATTGGCTTCTTGTCCTCTTTTGCAATTGCCTGAACACGGCTAGGAACGACTTGAAGCAGACAACTCCCCTCTTCCCCTTGGTTTTCCTTTGTTGTCTTTCAGCCTGTATTCCCAGTGAGGGACTGACTGGATCATTTGTCCTTCCCTCCCCTTCCTTCAGCCTATATGGATACCGGCCGCCAGTGGGTTATGTATCTTACCCCAAATCCTCTCACTAGTTATTTTCAGAATCAGGTTTTTTAAATCCTTACCTTCCATCGTAGGAAAAATCAAGACAGTGCATTGGTTCCAAGACAGAAGAGTGATAAGAGCTAGGCAATGGGGGTTAAGTGACTTG